>NW_023659442.1:47500-60000 GCF_015228065.2 Penaeus monodon
ATGCTGTATGCTCCAAATGTCTATAATTCATTTTCAACACGGGTTTTTTGGATAACCCTAGATTTTCATCATGTTTTCGGGAAAAATTTTGCGAAAAAAACTTAAAATTTTTAATGACAGTACGTCAAAGCACACACACACACCCAAAAACAAAACCCCCAAAACAAAACACCCCACACACACCCCACACACACCACCACCAAAACACCCCACAATATAATAATATTTATATTATAAAATTTTATAAATAGAATTTTTAAAATAAAAGGGAGCATAGGGATACACGTTATAAACACATGCATACATGGTTTTATTTTAAAATATAATATATATTTTATTTTTAAAATGTTTTTATATAATTTTGTTTTTTTAAAATATATTTAAATTAAAATAATTTTGGGAAGGGGTTTTGTGTGTGTGTGTGTGTGTTGTGTGTGTGCAAATATGTAGTGTATGGGGGGGGGATTTTTGGGTGGGGAAGTATGTGTATTACAAATAAAATATATGCATACATATTTAATTTATAATGTAATTTTTATATATAATATATTAAAAAGATAATTTTTATATATGTTATATATACATACAACATTTCCTATTTTTGTTATATATTGATTAAAATTAAATTTAAATTTTAATATATTTATATAAAATATATACAAAAGGTTTTTAATTTTTATTTTAATATATAATAAATATATATATTATAAATATTTTTTATTAAAAATATTTTTATTTTTTTTGTTTTTTGTTGGGGTGTGTTTTGGGTGTGGTGTGTGTGTTTGTTTTGGGGTTTTGTGAAAGGGGGTTTTTTGTGTGTGTGTGGTTTTGTGTGTGGGTATTGTGGGTTTTGTGTGTGGCATATGTGTGTGTGGCATTTAAAAAAAAATTTTTATTTAAACGGAGGGGGTCGGGTTTTTGACAAAAAAAAAAAAAAAATCACGCAGGAACCTGTAAAAGGGAAAATCTAGCGATTTCACTTTCTAACAGAACGTAAGGCAGAAAAATCGGGCCCCCTTTTCCTTGGACAAAATATATTTAACCTTTCTGCAGCTTCGGGGTTTAAAGTTTAAAACAGAGTTCCGGGGGTTCCCTTCCCCTTTACGACAAACGTTTAAAGCATTTGATAACTGAGATTTCAAATGCAGAGAAAATTTTGATGAGTATTTCAGTCCTTTTTTACCGTGCTTTCTTGGGGTTGTAGCATGAAATTAAAAATATGTTTCTCGTGGACATTGTTTTGGGGAATAAATTTATATTTATTTAAAAAAATAACGTTTTCAGAACCTTTACTTTTTAAAAGTAAAAACACTATGCATTTAATTTATATGAAAAGTTTTTTTTAGTTTGGAGACAAGCCTGAATGATAAGCAAAAAAGGGTTTTTTTTATTTGGTTATTTATGTACCCCATTTGAAAATTGCTAATATTAAATTTCCCTGTTAAAAGAAAGTAATTTCAACCCTGGTTTCGTTTTTATCTGGGGCCCCTTACGAAATTCTTTGGGGTTTTCTTAATGCAATTTAAAACTAAACAATGGGATTTTTTTTGGTCGGCAGTAAAGATTTAAAAATTAGGAAGTATAACGGGGGCGAAAAGAAAGTCAAAAAAAGGGGACCCCCGACATAAATTAGCCTTTAAAAGTGGTTTTTTTAAAGATGTGGGCAATTTGGGGTAGTCCGCGTGGAAGGGGGAAAAAAGGGGGGACCTGACCCGCCAAATTATATTTTTTTTTCCCCAAAAAAAGTTTCCACATTTTTTTGAAAATATTTTTTACAGGGTTTAAACGAAAAAAATATATTTTAGGGAAAAAGAGCCGATTTAATAATTAAATTTGGGATCCTTTCGTACATATATAAAAACAATTATTTCAGGGAAAACTTTCAAAAAAACCGGGTAATATATAAAATATATTTTATTTTATATATATTTTTTATATATTAAGATATATAAATATATATATATAATTTTTACATTAAAACAATATTTTAAAAATTTTAATAAAATATATATATTATTATAATTTAATTATATATAAATTTTGTATTTTATAATTATAAATTTTTATAAAATAAAATATATATATAATTTTAATATATATATATATATATAAAATTCATACACACACGCACACATATATATACATATGTATATATTTATATATATGTATATACATATATACATGCTTTAAAATATAATTTTATATATATATATATATATATTTTATATATATTTTATAATAATAATATACATAATTTTATAAAATATATTATATATATATTATATATATATTATTATATATTATATATATAAAATATATATATATAATGAATTATATGTATAAACACACCACCACACACACACACACACACACACACACACACAACACACACACACACACACAAAACAAACAAAAATAAAAATATATATATATATATATTATATAATATATATTATATATATATATATATATATATATATATATATATATATAATACATATATATAAATATTATATAAATTTCTTTATGGGACTCAGTCCACAGTTTGGGGTAGGGGTCCATGATAATATACTAATAATGAGAAGACTGAGAGAACTTTTCATTTATATTTATTCATTCATGTGAACGTGACCCAAAAAGAGCTTTTTTAAGGTAAGTGTCTCAGTAAGGAGCAAACTCAAAAACGCACTTTAATGCCGTGGCATAAACTGATTATGTGGATGTTTAAGCAAGGGAAAAATGATCTACCACAATCAGGGCATCTGATTAATGATGCTGTTAGCGTTTCCCGATCAGATCCGACTCCTCGAGAAAACCCCCTAAAGAATCTCCGTTGGGTCACCCGTCCTGGGAAGTAAGTGCCAGACGTCTCCCACAGCGTTAATGTTTTTAGTTAGAGAGGATTGGCTGGACTTCATGGCGGCAGATGGTAAAAGAAAAGGTCGTTGGATGAAAAAAAGGAAAAGAAGAAAGTAAGATTTTGATAAATGTGAGATTATCACAACATATTCCTTCAGATTAGTATAAAAGGCATCGAGATGCTAAGTAGTGTTAATTTTTCTTCGTTGCTACTTGTATGCAACATAGCATTATTGTGCACTATATACGATCAATGGGTGTTGTGTATGAACTTCGGATATCATATATGTTTAAATTTGCAACTTTAGTGAATTTTATATAAAACAAATTATATTATATTATTTTTTATCTTTTAATTTTGCATTTAAAAGAAAAGTTCATTAAACAGCAAAAAAAATAGGGATATATATATATATAATATAAAAATATGATTTAAAATATAAAAACAAAAAAAAAAAAATAAAAAAACAACCCCACACACACACACACACAACACACACCACACCCCCACACAACACACCCCACACATACCACCACACACACACACAACACCCACACACACACACACACACACACAACACACCACAAAACACACATTATAGTAAAAATAGTTATATAAATTTTGTGGGAGAAAGTGCTCTTTAGCCGGGGGGATTCTTGCGCATTTAAAATTTATATAATTGTTCCCGAATACCTAAACCCCCAGAGTGGGGCGAAAAAGGGGGGGATTCTAGGAAAATACGGGGCATGGGCCGTTTCAGCGTGCTTTTCTGTTAAAAAAAAAAAACTATAAAAAAAATCAAAATTAAAGAAAAACAATGATAAAAAATTCCTTTAAAATAAATCGGCAGTAAAAAACACAAAAAAGGGGTATACAAAATATTTAATTTACACTACGACAAAACCTGGGTCGAATAGGGAATTCGATCTCTTTACTGACTGTTTACTTTTTTAAAATTTTTGGTTTAATTCCTAATGATAAAAAAAAGAAATCCGCCCGTAATTTTTGTCTCCTAAAGTTGGGGCGAGCCCCGTTCGCTGAAGGCACAAAAATAGGGTCAGAGAAACAAAATTTTTATTTGGAACAGGGGCGGCTCAAACTTTTTATTCAAGGAAAAATAGGGTTTACACATCCCGTGACGTCACGGTCGACCTTTGCTGACAAAAACTAAAGAATAAAATTTCATGAAATGTTTCTCTGAGGGGGAAAAGGAAGGTTTTGCGGGATGCCCCCGTCACGGAGATGGGGAGGCGGGGGGTGTCGACGCCATCTTACAATATTTTTAATAAACATTTACCCCCACACCCCCTGACACACACACACACACACACACACACACACACACACACAAAACAACAACCACACACACTACATATGTATTCACCACAACGCACACACAAAACCCCACACACACGTATTATTCCAAACACACATACCACACACCACACACACACATAACAAAACCGTATGATCCAACACACACATACACACCACACACACACAGACACAACCCAACCAAAACACACGTATGTTTTCACACACCACCATAACAACACACAACATATACATTATTATAAATATATAATTTATAAAATTTTATTATAATATATAATATAAATAAATAAATTTATTTTAGTAGTATGAAAATGATGGATAAAATTTGTAAAAGATAGAATATTTTTAATATTAATTCATTATCAATAACGGAGGCTCTGTTTGAGCAGCCGTGGACCCCCACACCCTTTTCCCACTTAACTCATTGCCTTTTTTTTCCACTTGTACCATCTCACCCCCGCAAAATTTTTGATGTCGTCGCTCAGCTTGTCTTCGGTTTGCCTCCCTTGTTTCTTACACCCCCTGTCAGCAATTTTTTCCCAATTTTTTTACTTCCACCCCAAATGCCAAAAAATTTTGTTTCCTTTTTTCGATGTCCAACACCCGGGTTTCTTTACAATTTATTTTTTCATACTTCATCATTCTTTTTTTTCTTCCATTCATACAGTATTTTGTCTGTAACACCAAATTTTCAAAACTATTGACCTTTTTCTTGTCTATCTTCTCAGCCCCAAAACATCAAAAACCATATGATGAAATTGGGAAAAATTAATGAGTTCAAAAAACCCTCGCTTTGTCTTAAGGAAAGCTTCGTCCTTTCCAGTTTTATTGAGAGCAACTGTGGCATTTTGGCAAGGGTAATTCTTCTTTTATCTCCGTGAATACTATGTATTAGTTAAACGCTCCAGAAAAGTGAACTTTTTTTCCATTTTCCAAAAACCACTCCATTGTTTGAACTGTTCATCATCGTTCATTCCCGGGTTATCTTCAAATTTCATGATCTTAGTTTTTTGGCTTTAAAGAAAAAAACCACCTTTTTGCTTGCTTCTCTAACTTTTAGATTGTAGTTCATGATATGTTGCAAAAAAAACTAATCTCGGGTACTTAATTTGATATTTTTGTTCCTCCACTCACATTTCCTTCAAATTCTCTAAGCACCCTCATAATTGCTTCAGATATATATTAAAAGGTGCGGAGCGAATAAACCTTGAAAACTCCTTGGTTGACTTTAACCTTCTTTTAACCCATAATGGTTTTACGTTTCTTATTGTTTCATACATGTTTTTATTTTTTGGATGTGTGTTTTAAAATTTATATCGTTCATTTTTATTCCAGAGGATATCGTGATCAAAGTATCAAAAGCTTTCGAGAACGTTAAAACCAGATAGGTTTTGATTTTTTTTTTTTCTATTTTCAATTTCAATTTAGAATCGGGTTTTGGGTACCTTTCCAGGGCAAAACCTGCTTTTTTCGTCGCGTTTTTTCTCTAACTTTAACTTCATTCTTTCGAAATAATTTTCAACAAAATTTTTGCTTGCTGTGACTTATTAAGCAATTTCCTGTTATTTTTCATTGGAGTGGTCACCTTTTTTAGTATGGGAGTAAAGATGATTTTACCCGCTTTTGATTCTTAAATTCTTTTTGGGGTTTCAAACTTTTGCCAATCTTTTTTTTTCTTTTTTTTATTATTTGGGTTTGTTATCTTTATTCTTTATGGTTTCAAAATTGTTCATCCTTTTTTTTTTCTTTTTCTTATCAATTAGTTTTTGAATTTTTTCTTTTTTTAAGGGGGAACTTTGATTTTTCATCTTTGAAATTTTTTTTTCTAATAAAAAACCATTTAATTTTTTTGTCCATTTATTTAAAAATTTTTTATTTTTTCCTTTAATTTTTTTTCGGGTTTTTTTGGGAAATTTAAAAATTTTTTTTGAAAAATTTTTTTTGTATTTTTTTTTTGTAAAATTTTTCTTCAATGGATTATTTACCCTTGATTTTAGGATTTTCGTTTTCAATTTTTATGTTTCTTTAGATATCAGGGGGGAATTGTTTTTTCTTTTTTGGGATAGTTTCTAAGCAGGTCAGCGGGGTTCTTTTCCTTCTTTCCCCCAAATCATTTTGGGGTTTTATCTTTCCATTATTGAGTATTCAAATTTTTTTGACACTGTAATTCTGTAAATTTTTTATCAGAGTTTTTTTTTTGGTCAGCTTTAAGGTGGGGTTTTTGGAGAGTGTTTTAAAAAAATTCATTTTTTCATCCTTCAAGTTTGGGGGGGCTTAGCATTGTATATACTAATGTTTTGAGGTTTTGCTTTTATTCTGACTTTTTAAATGCACATTTATTGGCCTGTACCCCAATTTGCGTATTTTCAGTTTTTCGTGGGAATCAGCAACCCCGTGACTATTAATTTTCCTTCTTTTTTTCCCGAAAAAAATTTTTTGTTTTCTTTAGTTTTAAACTTCCCTACTTTCCCAATTTGGCCTCACTGATTCCCAGTATTTTTTTTTTGTATCTATCCATTTCGTTTCAGCATATGCAATTTACCCATCTCTTTCACTTTCCTTTGTTCCACTTCCCATTTTTTAATTTTTTTTAATTTACTGTTTTCTTGTCTTCCCGAGCATTTTTAACATTTTCACCTGTTTGCCCACGAAAACGCGCCCCCTTTAAAAACCCACGCGAGGGGGGATGTGGTATGATTATCATGTCTTATTTAATAATGTGTAGGGTTTGTCAGGAAAAAGAAAAATTGAGGGAAAACCCCAGGCTCCTTTTCAACTGCAGCTCCAACTAACTAGGAGGAACTTTTCTGCCGCTTTGAAACTTCACTGCAATACCCAACTATTTTTGGTGAAACCCTAATCAGAAAACCCAAGGTGTTTGCACCAGTACCACTGCCCCGCTCCGCAGCTTCACCGAACCCTGGGTAGGGAGCTATAGGGTTTATTCTTGTTCAGGGAACCCAGGTGCGTTTTTCTTACCAGGACAGAATATAAATTTATATATATATATAATTATATTTAATATATTATTATTATATTTTTTTTTTTGGGGTGTGTGTTTGGTGTGTTGTGTGTGCGTGTGTGGGGTTTTGGGGTGTGTGTGTGTTTTGTGGTGGGTGTTGTGTGTGTGTGTGTGTGTGTGTGGTTTTTTTGTTTATATTTAAAATATATTTTATTTTATTATAAAATTATATTATTATATATGAATACATATAAACCACAAAATCACGCAACGCAGCATGTAAGTGGGCATTCATGTACACACATCGCCGGGGAACAACCCCCGGATTTTTCTATATTTGGGAGGCAAAATCTAGGTAGGCATGGGTGAGTAAAATCGTAGATGAAAACCAACCAAAATTCCCCTTTGGGGGGGGACGGGTCAACCCCCCCGTACAGCCCTTTTACTAAGTAGTTTTCCTCATATATATATATATATATATAAAATTATATATATATATATAAAAATATATTATTATATATAATATTATATTAATTATATATAATATTTTATATATATATATATTATATATATATATATATTTTATTTAAAAATATATATAATTATATAATATATAAATAATATATATATATATATATATATATATTTAAATATATATATATTATTCATATATATTAAATATAAATTTTTAAAAAAAATTTTTTTTTTTAATTAAAATAAAAAAATTTTTTTTCAAAAATAGATAAAGGGAAAAAAAAAAGTTTTTTTAAAAACCCCACAAACCACAACACACACACAACACAACCCACACACACCCAAAACACCCCAACACACAAAAATAAATTATATATAATATATATTAAAAATATTATATTAAAAAAATATATATATATATACAAACATACATCATACATACATTCTCTCGTACATGCGTTATATATTATATATTATTATATTATTTTATATATATTATATAATATATATTATTATATAAATATATTGTGTGTTGTGTGTGTGTGTGTTTTGTGTGGTGTTGTGTGGTGGGGTTGTGGGTTGGGTGTTGTTTTTTTTTTTTGTGTGTGTATGTGTGTGTGTGTGTGGGTTTGGTGTTTGTTTGTGGGTGTGGTGTGTGTGGTGTGTTGTGTGGTGTGTGTGTGTGTGTGTGTGTGTGTGTTTTGTGGTGTGTGTGTGTTCCACATTAGTATATAGTATATATAAAAATAGGATAATATATATTTTTAAAAAAGGATGAAAAAAATGAATATCTTCACAAAACACCACACACACACATAAAAACAACGCACAACCGCCAAAACACCACACCACACCACACACACAACAAACACAACCAAAACACACCCCCACACACACCACACACACCACCCCCACACACACACACACACACACACCACAAACACACACACCAAAACACACACACACCACCAAACCCCAAACCCAACAAAAAATGATATGTTTTGTGTGGTATTTCACCCCCATATTAAAGCTTCTCTAGATTAATACCCTCTTCTTGAGTTTTCCTCGGTAGATAGGGGTTGTATCCCCGCCTTTACCGGGGGGGCCGGGGTTTTGATTCCCCGCCGGGAGGAATCTTTTTACTACAAACGGTATCTTGAAAAAATATTAAGAAGAAAAAAATAGAGGTCATATCTGGGGAAAATGCCCGATAAATTTTGATTTTTACGATGAGAAAATAGCTAAAAAATTTCTTCTCTAATAATAATGATGGGGAAAAAATTTCCCGGTGATTTTAATGGGAAAGAAAGGTTTTTTAAAAAATGAAAAACCGGGGATTTTTGTAACTTTCTGTGTTCACTTTTTTCGTAAAATATCAAACCGACTTTTGTAAACAAAGCGACGATTAATGTCGTTTCATAATTTGATTTATGCGACCGTAAAAATCGAGAACCATGCATCTGATTAACGATTACCACTAATTGGTTTGGGATCGCAAGGGAGAAAAACCAGTTCAAGAGTGATGAGTCAGCAAGCGCCTAACCCAGGCAGGAAGGTGTTTGACGTTTTGGGCTTCGAGATCAACTTTCAGATCCCACGATAAGGAAGGGACTGTCTTGGAATAATTCGGTGGAAAAGAATGGGGTGATGGTCATGTCTGCTTTCCTGCTGGAAGTTTATGTAAGAGAGCAATTTTTAGTATCTGATGAATATTATGCAGGTGTATCGGGTTTTAAATGAAGACACTGATGGTTATTTATTAAATAGGACACTCTGCCGTACACTTTCTTGGCATTCTATGACACTTTCAAAATATTAGTCTAATCCAGACTGCCGAAGTCCATTTACGATCTTTACTACCTTAACTTAGTCAAACTGGATAAAATCCTACATTCATGATTATGTTTACATAATTATATGATATAAAATACAGATAAACATGAGATTTCAAACAGTGTCGAAGGTCCATTTTAGCAATTTATTTGACATGTTCTATAATCCGCACGCCTCCTTCGCTTTAAATATCTGATAAAAAGTAATGTAGTTTACAAGCATGATGAGGCATCAGCGTGGGTTTTTCCGTCGGTAAAGGGCGGCGAGCTGGTCGTTTTTATAGATATAAAACCGGTTAGTTTTTTCTGTGAAATTTAAAGCAAACGACTTTTTTTTTTCTTTGTACACTATTTATAAAAAGACACACACACACACACACACACCACCACAAAACCACACACACACAGACCAACACACCACACACACACACACCCCACACACACACACACACCACACACACAAAACCCACACACACACACACACACACACCACACACACAAAACACGCATTGTATTCTTAGGCCCATGCGCATATACCTTAACATATTAAAGTTTTCAGCCTTACAATTTTATGCTAACTCTAAAGTATGTATATTTTAAAAAGTGAATGTATCTAAATTACATTTTGTCATTAATGAGAAAAAACAAAATACAGTATTTCTTCTTACTTTTTATTTAATCAGTGCAAATAAATCCTTATTCTATTTTATATTTATTTATTTATTTTTTTCTATATCCTTTTTTTCTCCAAAATGAAAGATGTAAGTTTATCATCTATGAGACTTTGTTTGAGATATATAGGAAACTGTGTTAAAAACAACATTTCCCCAGAGTTCTCAAACGTATCAAAATATAAGACAATGCGTGTCTAAGGGTTTTCTCAGACCGATTGCCTGAAAAAAAAAGTTACTGCAATATCATCCTATATTAACGTGGATACACCATGCTTAGAGTAGAGTATCTTAAAAGGTATTCATCTGATATGTAATGTCTTACATAAGCACTTTCTATTATTATACTATCCTCGGTAGTATAGTGGTTAGTAATCCCCGCCTGTCACGCGGGAGACCGGGGTTCGATTCCCCGCCGGGGGGGTTATATTAAACATCCGGAGATGCTGAGGCCTGTGCCAGATAGCTGGTCCCTCGTGACCCCTAACGGTATGGTAAACTGGAGATTTTTGTATTCACACCTTTTTAAAGTTGCATCAATTTTTTAAAAATTCAACAAGACGCACTAGTTATAATTTTAACTGGATTTAGTGAATGATAGAGGGGTACTTTTGCAGACGATATAAAAGTCCACTTTTTTCTAAAGTTACATAAATCGGTTTTTTCTTGGAATCAGTAGGAAAACCGCATATGCCCCGAACACTCTTCGAGAATTTTTAATATTCACAATATACTAAAAACCCAGATATAGTTTACATGATGAATTCTATATATAATATATATATTATATTATATATATATATATATATATATATATATTACAAAATATATATATATTGTATATATTATATATATAATTATATATATATATATTATATATATTATATATATATATATAGTATTTATATAAAGTAATATACCAAAGGGGAATTTTATGCACTTTAAACATTATTATAAAATAAAAAAGGGGCGAAAATAGTATGAAAGCATGAATCGGACAGTGTCAACATCCGCATTAGTTGTTATTTTTGTTTACGCGAGAGATGGGGCCCAGTTGGTGATAGGAAGCCATAGGCTGATGAGGAATTGTGAATATATTGCTGAAAATGGTGGGAAAACGTATCCTTATACAGAGAAAATTTGGGCGACTTAAAATGACGTACGGGAATTTTCGAAACGGCAAAACTATGTTATTTTTCTTTAAAGGTGACAGAAATATTGTGAAGACATGTGCCCTTTATCACTCTCATTTAAATGAGTTTGTATGAGAAATAAACTTTTAAAAGATTTCAAAAATTTAAAATTTCTTTACTTTTAAAGTTTCACATCTGATCGATAATAATTATCATTTTTATGAGGACTATGTAAAATATTTCTATTTTAATTTGTTCGTTATCTCATATGAACAAACACAGGGAGCGAAGCTATCAAAAGCACTTATTTCGATAGACCAAATTTGCCTAATGGACAAGTAAAACCTGTTATTGATTCTCTTAAAACCTTTTTGATGCGTTGTGCCAAAAGCTGGCTCCCTCATTACTGGTTTTAAAAAAGCTTAATTTTTTTTATTTACTACATCATTGCACACAATCTGCGGAATTTTTATTAATATTACAAATGCAAATGTTATAAAATGCAAGCTTATTGTCTTTATATGAAAAAAGAGATAAAATAGAAACCAATCACAAAAAACGTTTTCGGACTTTTAATTGAGAAATCCTTTCACTGTTCTTTTTACGAATTATATCACACAGAAAATAGTATCGGTCGCAACTTACTGGAAACCTGTTTAAACATCTTCGTTTTGTAGTTTACCTTGATAAAAATGTTACAGGCCATTCAGCAGAGCGCGATACTTGGCATACATTTTTGCAAGCAGTCTCATTAGGGATTTATATTCATTAATCACGAATCGACGTATGGTTCTTTGATACAAAATCATATCTAGAAGAAGCATAAATTGTTTTTTTGTACAAAAATAATGTTTTACTTTTATGAAAATAATTATGTCTCTGAAAAACGACATAGTAAAGAATTTCAATCATGCCCTAAAATCATATTTGTGGTATTGCTTCGGTGTTTGAAATATTATTAATCATCTTTATCGCTATATGGATCCTTAAGATTCAAAATATGAAAAGATAGTTTGCGGTCGGGTTTGTTGATGTTTTGACATAACACAAGTAAATACTGTGATCACTAGAATATCCACTGTTGAATTCGGATTCTATGGAATAGAGATAGTCTCGATGGATAGGGCATTGAAAAACTTCAAGTAGTAATCAGAACAAGCTACAATGATTCCGTTTTTGTAAGGACCACGGGCCAAATCAAAAAAATGTTCAGAGTGTTTGGGTTTTGGAATC
>NW_023659442.1:65000-67500 GCF_015228065.2 Penaeus monodon
GTATATCCTCTCTAGTCTTGTCTTCCGCTGACAATAACCTTAACAGATTAACCACGGCTATATATTACAATTTGGCTGCCTGAAATCAACACGACCTTAGCAGACTAAATACGGCGGTAAAAATATGTTTAGCCAAGAGACTTCATCCTGGTTTTATAGGCTTATACCGCTGTCAACCGAGATAAACAGTTTAGCCACGTCTCTGTGATACAAACGCACTAGTGAAAAACATAACAACAAGACAACACACTACGCACACACACAATTACATATAGTTATCTAATAATTAGTAATACATAGATAACAATTTTTAAAACCCGACTTTTTAACTTTTTAAAAACCATAAAAAAAAAAAAGTGAAAAAAAAAAAATTTAAAAAGGGAAGTTTTTAATTTTTTTTGAAAATTTTTTAAGGCCTTTTCCATGTTTTTTTTTTTTCAAAATTGGGTTTTTGGGGTTTTTAAAAAAATTTTGTGGGGGAATTTAAAAAAAAACCCCCCCCCCCCCTTTTTTTTTTTTTTTTTTTTTTTTTTTTTTTTTTTTTTTTTTTTTTTTTAATTTAATAAATTAAAATTATTTAAAATTTAAATTTATTCGGTGGGGGGGTGAAGTTGAGAATAGTAATTTAAAAACCCCTAAACCCTTTGTTTTTTAATAGGGTCAAAATTTTGACCCTCGGGCCCATTGTTTAGTAATAATTTGTAAATAAAGCCTTTGGGGGGATTTTTTGGGAAAGTTTTTAGATTATTTAGATATTTATGTTTTTTCTATTCTTGTTTCCGCTGGAAAAACTTTAAAATTAAATATATATTAAATTTTTTAAAAATCAAAGACCTTGGAAAAAGGGGTAAAAATAGTTTAGGCCAAGGTTCCCTGGTTTTATGGGTTTCGGTTAAAATAGCCCGGGGGTTTATGGGCCAGTTTGTGATAAAACCCTTTTTAACCCTTTAACAAAAGCAACAAAACCACCCCAATATATACATTTGTGTATCAAAATTTAGAATAAATACTAAAAAAAAATACCAAAACCACCACAACCCCAACAAAAACAACACTCCACACGACAAAAAACAAAACAAAAAGAACAACACCCCAAACCACACACCACCATTTTATATATATTTTATTATATATATTTATATATACATATAATAAACACAACAACACAACAAAACACACCCACACAAACACAACACCACACACACCCCAACCAACACACACACAAAAAACAAAAAAAAAAACACACAAAAAACCAAACAAACACACACACACACACACACACACCACACACACACACACACCAGTTTTCGCGACCCCCTTTCTCTCTGAAGGAAAATCAAGGACCCGGGCCCAGATTTGCCCACTATCTGCTGCTTAATAAACACTAGTAGACGAAGGAAATAAAAACTGGGTTTTTGTCGTGTTATGAGCTCGCTATGATAAAAAAAAAAAAACAAAGGGAAAATAATATGGGCAAGTTTTTCCGTTAAAGGCTGCGTCTGAAAGACGGCCCCCTTTTAGCAAAATCCTATAAAATCGCTATATTTGTTTTTCGTAAGTGCTGTGTTTCATCTTCACTTAAATTACTCAAGCAAAATATGACAATAGTTTTTTGTTTATTTTTATTATATTTGTTTGTAAATAACATGTTTCTTTTACAAGGATTCTCTTCGTTTCTTCGTCCTAGAACAGTTTTATGTAAATTTAAGTAAAAAAAACCCCTTTATTTTTTGCTGACACCACAACACAACACACACAACACACAACACAACACACACCACACAACCACACAAGCACAAAAACACACAAAACCCCCACACACAAAACACACCACACAACACACAAAACAACACACAAACAAAAACAAAAACCACAAAACCAAAAACAAACACACCAAAACAAAACACCAACAAAACAAAAAAAAAACTAAAATGCTTTAATTAAGTAGAAAGTTAAATTATAGACAACCAAAGAATTTACGATGAATTTCATAAAAACAGAAAACTTTAATAAAAAAAAGATTTTGAACGGAAAAAGGAAATGGCCCGTGCAAATAGTATTTTTGAGTTTACCCACAACTGTTAAACTTTAATTTTTTTCAAAAAGGGGGAATTCCTTTTTGAAAAAATCAACTTTTTCAATAAAAAAAAAATCCCCTTTTCCCCCAAATATAGAATCTTTAGACGTGTAAATGGATTGGTTTTTTTCCTAAAAAATAAAAATAGGTGGGAAACAAATTTTGGGATTAAACAAAATTTGCTGAAAAACAACCATATTTCTCCTCTTAGAAAAATTGAACCGTGTAACCCGGAATTTTTAACTTAATTATAAAGACTTTCATAAATGACTGCCAATTAATGTTTTAAAAACCGTGTTAAATTAAAATTGATTTTTTTTTCATAAACGAATAAATCAGAAGGATTTGAATTTATTTGTCTGTATAACCAATTTCAACAAGATTTAAACACATTTCCCTTTTTTTCTTACATTCTTAGAATTT
>NW_023659443.1:7500-15000 GCF_015228065.2 Penaeus monodon
TGGCCAACCGTAAGGTATAGATGACCCTTATTAAATTTCGCTCTAATTGGTTTTTGAAGGCGTTTTTTTTTTCAGGGTTTAAGTCACTGTTTGTTTACCTTTTTTTAACCCTTTCTTTTGAAGGGTTGTTATTCGGGTGTGGTGATGTAGTGTAATTAAAGGGAGTTATGTTGTTTTTGTTTTGTTTTTTTGTTTGCTTTGTTTATTACTTGATTTTTCCCATTCTACTGTTTTTCTTTCTCTTTCCCTTTTGTATTTCTTTTTTTGTTTCGTTTAGCGTAATCATTAATACCGAATTAATGTAGATACACGATAGAAAAAAGGGGGTGGGCTTTTTTCGCCTTTGCCAAGTGGGAAGGATTTTTTTTTTTAAGTGTCCAATTTTGCATTTTTTTTTGTATGGTCTGATAGTCTGTTTTTTTTGCTGATGCGTAACCCTAAAACCAGGAAACTTGCCTACAAAGTAAAACCTTTTTTTTAGAGCGTTTATGATCGCCCAAAAACAGAGGAATATGGGTTTCATCTTTGCCCCTGCCTGTGGACGACTTGAAGATTGTATAAATAAAATATGTTACCCCCGAAAATTAGGGTTGAAGGCGTTTTCAGAGAGAAACGGTTCCAGGATTTCTATGATCGTCACTCATATCATAATTATATTGAGGACTTTTGTTTCATTACTTTTATGTGATGTGGTGTGAGTGTCATGTTAATGAAGATATTAATGGAAGCGTCGTGTATTTAGCATCCGTTCGTGTGAGGGATAATGAGGGCTGTGTTGGGGTGTCAGGTTAGTTATAAAAGGATAGTGCAGTCTATTGTATTCTTTGTCGTGAAGGCTAAAGTAACCAGTGATCCGCATGCTCCTGTCTGCGGTAATATATGTTAGCGAAGTGTCCCAGGTTAAATAAATAATTAGTGTTGGTAAAAAAAAAAAAAAGTTTTAAAGATTAAAAAAAAAAAAATCCAGTTGTAGGCACTGCTGGATCAAGATCATTTTAAAATTTCCGAGTCAAGGTCTAGTCGAGGTTAAACTGGGCAAGACTAGTTGATACTTAAAAGACCTTTAAAAATACTTTAAAAATGTTGACACCTTAAGTAACCGCCCTTTGCCAGCGTTGGATAGGAGGTCTTTGCGTTGTAATGCAACGGGCGAAGGATCACCTCAGCGGAATCCATTTTAGCTCGGGTCGTTTTTCCCGTGTCTGGTGCGGGTTGGTATGTACAGAAGATATTAATTTTATATATATTTAATAATATATATTATATATATATATATAAAATATATATATATATTATATATATTTTATATATATATATATATATATATATATATAAAGCAGTGTTTAACAGTCGAAGGGTGGAGGGGTTTTCTAGATGGTCTAGAGAAAGATGTAAAGAAAAGTGGAGTGGGAAAAGAGGAGAATGAGATATGGGAACAATGAATATAAGGTAGAAAGAGGGAGACACTAGCTTGAATAAAGGTTTACGAAGACGGGCGAACAAGAAAGGAGACGAAAGAAGTAGAAGTAATGAGAGAACCTGGTTGGAGCGTTGTGAGGGAGGGGGCAGGGAATTAAGAGAGTTGTGTCCAAGAGCAGGAAGACCATAACACGGGGTTTGGAAGCTTGAGGTTAGAGATGGTATTTTTGGACTTGAATGTCTGATTTTGTGTTAGCGGGATGAGGAGGTCGCGGATCGAGGGAAAGGTATGTTGCTCTTGTGGACAGAAGCAGGGTTGTAGTCTACAGCATGTATTTGTTATTTTTTTATGATTTGTCCGTGCTTGCGTTGGGATGTGGAGGTCTCGAATATGTTATGTGTATGTTTTAGAATTAGTGTATAAAGTGGGAGTACTAATGGTATTCCTGTAAAGCTGAAAAAAAAATGTTTTGAAGTGCATAGTTTTTTATCCTGTTTATTTTAAATTCCATTAGAGTGAACGAGTGCCATGTTTGTGTAAAGTTGCGGGGACCGGCTTATGAATTCAAAATCTGCCAAAAAAATATATATATAATAAAAAATAAAAATAAATAAAATAATAAAAAAATTTTGCAATGATAGTGTTATCTTGAACCCCGGCCCAGCACCGGACATATTTAACACCAGAGCTGAACATAAAAGTCAGTCATTTACATACTGTCTAGTGTTCAAAATCGTGTTTTACTGATGTCTGTGATGTCGATTTTTGGTGTTGTTTTAAGAAGTCAAACGAAAAATAAACAGCCAAAAATAATTAGAATGTTAGCTTGCGAGGGGATCATTTTTGCTGTCAGCTCACTCGTTAAAACTGCGCAGTAAGCTATTAAAAAGCTAAAAGGACTAAAAATGGGTTTTTAAGGGGGAAGTGTGATGTTGAATACTGACGCTTATCAAAGGGGGGGGTAGTGGTGGGGGGTGGGGGCGGAGTAGGTATGAGGAGGGGAAAGAGGAGTGGAAACACGTCTGTCAGCCAAGGTAACAAAACTTTCTGTCGCCCACTGATGAATTAAGCATGAAACAGAACAACGAGGTATAATGATTACGTTTTTTTTTTATATATATGAAACATGTTTGGCTTGATTTAAAAAAATATTTTTTTATATTTTGCATTTTTTTTTTATACGGTACATGAGTTGCGTATTGGTAATGATTATCAAATTATTGTTAATTGCATCCTCTGATTTTATCAATCACTTCACAAGTTTTCACACACACACACACACACACACACACACACACACACCACACACCACACACACACCACCCACAACACACACACACACACACACACACACGCACACACTTACATACATATGACTTGTATATATAAGTAGAACATTCGCATTCACTACGACATTACGAGTCCTTTTTACAATTTACATCAACTCCAGATGAAACATAACTTCTACTACATAACAGTATAGATGACACAAACCACACAAAACAAAAAAACGAGGTAATGCGTGTTATAAGCGAAAGAGCCACGCCCGGAAATTAACAAGGTTGATGACCCCTTTTGTGTAGGGAGGAAGGGAGCCCTTATGCCTTATTTAAAAAGGGGTAAAAAAAAACTTATGTGGAAATTTTATGTTTCAGTTTTGCCCCTATAATACCGTGACTCATTATATTTCATTTTTTTTCCCCTTCTCTGACGTTTATTTAAATGGGCAAGTAATCAGGTTAAACGTTTCCCGCTATAACATTAGGGTAATTTCGTTCCTGTTAGCCTGTAATGGACAGTACTTTCGAACAAAACTGATTTTCTCTCTCAGTTTTTTTCCTTTTGCTTTTTGTTTAACCGTCGTCATTTATGCTCGAAGTTCCCTTTTAATCATGTTAGATTTTTCTTTTCCTCTGCCTTTCTACTGGACAAAATAGAAAGAAAAGAAGATAAAAAACGAAACGGGGCAGTCCAAATTCTATTTTTTCGGTCCGAAATACTCTGGGGAAAAAAACAAAGGAAGTGTAAAAAGGGGGGGAAATAGTTGCTGTTTTACCCAAAAAAAGGAAGGTAGAGAGGACGAAAATAGAAAGTAATTTTACGAATCTACACACACACACATAAACCAACACATACCCACTCACACACACACTCCTCACAACACACCAACACACACACACACCACCACACCAACAAACACAACAACACACACACACACAACCCACACACACACACACACACACCACACTGTGTGTGTGTGAATCAATCTGGTGTAAAAATAGTATATATATATATATATTAATATAATATATATTATTATATTTATAATATATATAATAATATATATAATAATTATATTATAATATTATATATATTTAATATATAATTATATATTACATGCACAAAATGAAGGAGAATAATATAATAATATTTATATTTATATATAAATATATATTATATTATATATATCTATATATAAATTATATATATATTATATAACATATTTATATATCTATATCTACTATTTTATATATATATATATATATATATAATATATAAATATATTATAATATATATATATATAATTGCAAAGGAGAAAAGTTAGAAAGGAAAGAAGAGAAAGAAGGAGGAAAATCAGAAGAGAACGATGATAAGACAGAATAAGACGAAGATTAAAACCAAGAAAAAAAGAGGAAAAAGCAGAAGAAAAAGAAAAAGAAAAAAAGAAAAGAAAAACGAAAAACAAACAAACGCACTCACAAAAAAAGGGCAAAAAGAAAAAAGACCGAGAAAATGTCAATTCTTGCCACCGATTCCAGGCAATTTGGCAAGGAATTTCACGTAAGCTTTACAGCGAAAAAAAAAGCGAAAAGCGAAAAAGCGAAAAAAAGAGAAAAAGGAGAAAAGCGAGTTGGTACGAGCCCGATGATCAACGTGACAGGTGACTAGGCAAGTAATTCTTTGTCTGAGACGAGTGTGTCGAGGAAATTTATCTGGGTATGTGTGGTTTATTTCCTGAGATATTTGCACTTCCTTTGTGCCAATCGCTCGAGATTTAGGAGGTGGGGTTGTGTGTGTGTAATCTTGCTCTTCTACTGTGTGTGTGGTGTAAATCTTGCTTTCTTTAACTGTGTTTTTTGGGGTAAATCTTGCTTTCTTTCTTACTGTGTGTGTGTGTGTGTAAATCTTGCTTCTTCTATGTTGTGTGTGTTGTGTTGTGTTGTGTGTGTGTATGTTATGTGATATGTATGTGTAATGTGTGTGTGTGTGTGTGTGTGGTATGTGTGTGTGTGTGTGGATGTTCGTGCGTGAAATGAGTACGTAATATAAATAAAATAATACGCATACACAACAGATGTATGTAATTCACATACACACACCTAGACAAACAAACATACACACACACACAACACACACACCACACACACACAACAACACACAACACACACACACACACACGCACGACACACAACATATACACAATACACACACAACAGCACACACACACACACACAACACACACACTAACATTAATAAACAACACACACAACACACAAAATAAAAAAATAAAAAAAACAAACAACAAACAACACAACACAAAAAACAAAACAAAACCCAAAAATCAATTACCTCCACATTCCAGAATTTAAATATTAGTAATTTTAACAATATAAAAAGGAGTTGGTTTATACCAAAATAACTATAACACCAGCATAATCATTATCTAGAATTGTCAAAATTTATTGTATTATGATTTATTTTTATATATTTATTCTTGCAATATCAATATTAAATTGTGTGTTGTGTGTGTTTGTAATTTTTTTTTTTTTTTTGTTTTGTGTTATTTTGATATTTTTAAATGTGTTTTCTATTTGTTTTCTTTTGTGTGTATGTTATTATGTATTATTCTGAAATGTATTACATAATTAAATATATTGTATATATCATCCTACAATGTATTAATATCATAATATATATAACATATATACATCTGTACTATACATACACCATAACAATACAACATAAATAATATACAACTACACACACAAATTACTATAAAAAAAAAAAACACAACACATTACATAACACAATAACAAAATCACAAACAATATAAAACAAACACACACATATTATATATATTATAATATATTATATATATATATATATACAAAACAAACACACACATACAATAAAAAACATAATACAATATATATATATAATATATATTTATGATATATATATATATGTATATATAATATTATATATAATATAATAATATATAGATAATAGATAGATAGATAGATATAGTATATAATAGAAATATAATGAATAATATTAAAATAAAGAGATGTATTGACTAAATTTCCATTGTCAAATACAAATATATTTCTGAAACCAATAAACTGTAAAAACATTTTGTATTTGAAGATATCATTATAATCATACCTTGTTAATTTCTATATGAAAATTTATATATTTTTGTTGTTTTGTTGGTATGTATTTTGGTTATGAATATGTTGTTTATTGTGTGTTGTTTTATATATGTTAAATATATATATATATTTATTTATATACTATATATGCATATACCATACATATCATGTAATATATACAATATCTATGTTATTAATATTTGTATTTACTATATATCTAATCATATATATATATATAAAATATATATATAATTATATACATATATATATATACATATATTATATATATATATATATATATATATATATATATATAATATATATAAAATAATAATATAATATAAAAAATATAACATACATTTAAATAGCATAATAAATAATATCTATATAATTTTAATAATTATAATTCATATAAATAAAAAAACATAATAAATATATCTAAAATAAATAATATAATATCATATATATAATATTATGTATATATATATATATTAGTATATATATATATATATATCTATATATATATATAATGATATATATATAAATATATATAAAATTTTACTAAAAAATATAAATGTAATGATGAAGGAAAAACCGAAAAACCATTATCACTAAAATAATTAAAATTCAATTAGGATATAATATTTTAAATTTTATTCTTATGAAAGTATTTTTATATTAATGATGAATAGATAGCTCACCTGTCACTCGCCCAAAAACCATTACCATACACCCGCGAGGAACACTGACCGACCTCACATTATGATATTGCTATAGAAAAATTATTATCATATATGATTAAGCAAACTATAACATGCGTTTGGGCTTTTCCCGCATGACCATATCACATGATGTTTTCTTGTTTATTGAATTACTATTTGGGTTTACCTTTTTGAACTCTGCAATAAAACAAATCATCATGATCACGACCCAACAGGCATATCCCTAAAAAAAGACCCTTACACTTATCCGCATCCATTTATCGCATCCTCATAAGAATAAATATGAGAACCCCACAAAAAACACCCAACCAAACATCAACCAACATTATTTTATGACGTAGGATTCGCATGTGAAATGTCTGAAACAATCAGCCCCTGCCCGGCGATGCGGCTCTCAGGAAGCAAGCCTTCCGACCGAGGAGCAAGAGTCCTAGCGATTTCTTTAGTTTTTCTATGACTGAGTCTTGTTCGATTGTCTGGGGGGTGGTCGCGGGTGCCGGGTGCTTCTTGGATTCTTCCGGGAAGTTTGGGGAGCCGTCCCCTTGTCTTTCGTTTTTTTTTTTTTTGGGACTTTCTGGTTTTTTTCTGTTTTTGGGTTTTTTTTCCCTTTCTCTTTTTTCCCCAAACCCCCGTTTTTTTTTTTTTCCTTTTTTTCCCTTTTTTTTGTTTTTCCCCCTTGGGGAAATTTTTTTTTTCTTTTTTACCTTTCCTTTTTTTCTTTTTTTTCCCATTTTCCACCACCCCTTTTCCCCCCTTTTTTTTTAATTTTTTGGGGGGTTGTCTTTTTTCCCTTTTTTTCTTTTCTCTTTTTCCCTTTTTTTCTTTTTTTTTTTTTTCCCCCCTTTTTTTCTTCTTCTTCTTCTTTTTCTTCTTCTTCTTCTTCTTCTTTCTTTAATTTCTCTCCTTTTTCTCTTTCTTCTTCTTC
>NW_023659443.1:17500-21342 GCF_015228065.2 Penaeus monodon
CTATGGCAAACATGCTATGTAATCCCCAAAGAGTCTCCATGTAAGCGACTGGTTGGGAGTAGAACAATTATAAAAAAGATACATAGTATTAGATTGTATGTGTGTGTTTTTACTTATATAGATCTATAGTATGAAATATATACATGTATAGACATACATGCATACATAATGATAGTAATGACATTGGCAATGGTAGTAGTAGTGACAATAGCTATTGCAATGATAATAATAGTAAAGATAATAATAATAATAAAAAGATAATAATGATAATTATGATACTGCTACTACTACTACTACTACTACTACTACTACTACTACTACTACTACTACTACTACTACTATTACTAATACTAATACTAATACTACTATATACTACTATTATACTTTCTACTACTAACTACTACTACTACTACTATTAATACTACTACTACTACTACTACTACTAATGATAATAATGATAACAAAAATAATAATGAAAAAGAAATTATAGAGTAGGAAGAACAGGAAATGCATTATTGCTTTTAATAATAACAATAATAATAACAATAAAAAATAATAATAAATAATCTATAATAATAATAATAATAATAATATAATATGATAATGATGATAATAATATAAATAATAATTAGTAATAATAATAATAATAAATAATAATAATAATAGTAATAAATAATAAAATAAAAATAAATAATAATAATAATGAAATGATATGTAATGGTGATGGATACAATAATATCCTTTTTTACAACACTCTAAAGATGGGTAATAACCACCATAATAATGATTAATAACCACCAAAATGAAAGATAATAACCCCATAATATATATAATATAATTTAATCTAATAAAAACAATTATGATAGGATAAAAGCAAAGTGATGAGGAAAACCCTAAAGTATTCATGTCGATGACGAGAATAAGTTGAGTACAAAATATCGAGGAAAAAATACAAAGTGACTTAACCCGAGGGAGGTCCCTGTTAGGGAAAAGGGAAAAATTATAGAGTGGGAAACAGGAAATGCATTTTGCTTTTATGTCAGGTTCGTAGCAAAGCTCCATTTAAGGGATTAGGTGGCGAGCTGAGAAAAAGTTGAGTTTTTCGGCAAGTAAGAGGATGCTGAATCTTGGTTGGTAGGTGATTGAAGGGGATTTTTCGAGTAAAATGCTCGCCCCAGACACACACGAACACACACGAAGACACACACACCACACACACAACACACCACACCACACACACACACCCCCCCCACACACACAACCCACACAACAAAACACACACACACACCCCACACCACATACACACACACACAACACTCACATACACGTCTTACCAGTGTTAGTGGGAGGACAGTGGTACCAACTACCTTCGACCGTCTTTCCACCATTTCTTTCTGGAAAAACAAATCAACACAAACCCATCGGACTGCCTTGATCACGGCCACATCAAACCCAGAGAAATCAAGCCTTCCACTCGCACAACATTACCTCCAAAAAATCACTCTGCACGCGTCATCAGGAAATAAAAATAGCCAAGAAACCTTCTACACAACAAACTACAATACCTGCAGCCTAACCAATGGTAGGGAAAGTTCGGGAGCTGTTTCGGCCTTTCAAATTTGGCCGTGCACTTTTCCATACACTAGCAACCTCATCCCCAAATTGCAACCAGCAAGCCTCTAATGACCAGCATCTACCCTCCCCCCCCTTCTGACCATCTGCCCCTTCCCGCCTTCTTGCCTGCCCGTCCCTTCTCCGATTGCACATTTCAGGTGCTTCAGAAATAACATAGAGCCACCCCCCCTGACTTGTCCTTGGTCTCATCAAGGAGTTTCGCAATGGATCTTTTTCCACTCCTCTTGCCTTTATAATTAACACCCCACTGTATCACTGCACAAGTGGAAGACCCCATTGTCCCCCGCCCTCGGGAAAAACCCCCAAACCCCGCTTATTCGGGGCACTCAACCCATCGCCATTATTCCCTTACCCGCCTGCTGTGGGGAAACTTTCTCGTCAGCTTCCTCGACCTCGTCCTTGCCCCCCTCGACAAGCAGAAATCCTCCGTCACCAGCATCTTTATACATTTCAAGAGACCCTTCGCCCTGGTGGACCACACCACGGCCCATCTCAAAAGCAGCAGTTTCCCCGCGGGCATGGGAGTGCCTCATCCCCTGGCTGGCAGACTTTTTTTCTAACAGACAAAAGGCCGTGCGCGTGCAGGGAAAAGTTTCCAGCCTCCTGCCTTTCCCACGTGTGGAGTCCCCCAGAGGACTAGAATGGACCCCCTGTGCTTCCTCACATGATTAACGCCGCGTTCCTGGAACACCGAGCAACGTTTGGAAAATACGTGTAAACTCGACCATCAACCGCCACAATTGACAGTTCCTGCCCTGACTAGACCACCATCAAGCGCCAGAAGGGGGTCGTGATGGAGTTCGACTTCTCCATCAACCCGTATGTACGAGCACTATCCACAATTAGCCCACCAGCACTCCTAGCTAACCAGTACCTGGACCTGTCTTTTTTTTTTGATTTCTTTGCTTCTTTTTTTTGCTCTATTTCCTATAGATTGTTCGTTTTGTTTTTCAGTTGTTTATGGGGTTTATGTATATATAGTTTGCTTTTTATCTATATTTCTATGTATATTTTTCAGCCCCTGGTTTGCATGAGATTCAATAAGCCTATTATTATTATTTTAAATATTATTTATTATTATTATCATTTATTATTATTATTATTTTTAAATTTTTATTTTATTATTTTCAACACAAACACACCACACACACAACACACACAAAACACACACACACACACACACACACAAAACACACACACACACACAACAAAAACACATAAAACCCACACAACCAAACACCCCGCACGATTATATGTATGTATGATGTACTAAGAAATATAACTATTTAGGCAAGAATTTGAGCCTAATACGCAATTGATTATAATGACCCGATCAGGTAAAAAAAAAACAAAAAAAACAACCCTAGGTATCCATCAAATAAATATAGTTTACAGAAATAAACCCGATTTATTTGAACAAATAAATAACAAAAATAATTCTTAAATGGAAATCTTAAATTGCGAAATATAAATCTTTAAGACAGACGGAATAGAATAATATTATCTTTACAGGGGAAGTTTACCTTGGGGTCAAGATCATCAGTTTATGTATCTGATCGTATTTTTCGCTGAACTCTCGACCGAAATTCAACAGTAACTGAAATCCTAGGGCCCAGTTAATTTTAGCCAGGGAAAGGGTGAATTTGGATGTTAAAACACACATGCAGTCGACTGGGCAAATGACGCAGAGTTTTTTGTCTCCTTTTTTTTTGATCTAATTCCTGTAACAATATCTTTTCTTTCTTTTAAACTATGGGGAAATGCACGTAAAGGCTAGGACAAAGAATGGCAACAAGAAAGAAGCACTGAAGCCTTTATAACCTGGTCCCAAAAGGTCCATTATTGCTATTAAGGGAGAAAAAGAAACACGTTTTAATACTTTTGTCCGTAATTGTAATAAAAGGAAGTTAAGTTATGTAAATTTTGTTAGGTATTGTAATTTAAAACCCCACACAGGGGAAAAATTTCGAGAAATGCGAGAAACTTGTTACTGCTACACTGAAATTGTTTTAGATGAATGTATGTGAACCGAAAAAAGTTTCCGAAAATCCCTTTAAAAAGAGGCTATTTGTTGGGTAATCGTCCCTCCCTTTTTCCCCTGTGTGTGTTAATATATATATTTTTAAAATTTTTAAAAAATATATATCTTTATATATAATATATATATATTTATATATTTTAAAATATATTATATATAATATAAAATA
>NW_023659444.1:0-21342 GCF_015228065.2 Penaeus monodon
ATTATTATTATTATTTTTTTTTTATGTGGGACATTGAAAAGATGCTGGGAATTAAGTAAAATTGACAGTAAAGGACTACAGGAACACAGGAAAATACAAAGCAGTAAAAGGAGCAAAATAAATGGAATACTAAAATCAAACAAACTGATTAAACACGTAAGTACATGTAAAACACAAAAGTTAAAAAAAAAGTAAAAAAAAAAAAAATTAACCAGGAAAAAAATCACAGACCAAAAAGATGTGGAGGCTATACATATCAAACATACAGGCGGAGTTAAACCATTAAAACATAAAGGAAAGGACAACAGAAACGGGTGAAAGGCCGTGCAAAGAAAACGAGCTTAATAACAACAAACAAGACTTACCCTCATTAAATGGAACTGATAAAGCCAACCGGCTTTTCTCTACAATCACTTACCCACTGACTGTCCACCATAAATATATAGTTGTAGTGATTTGCACGCCCCCGTTGGCTAGTTGGTAGCGGGCGTGCCATGGTGTAGGGCTGCAGTACTGCCAACCTTATTCTTTAGGCTTCGTTTGGGGATTATTGCGTCCCCGAGTCTGACTCTTCATGTTCTAATATTTTAAAACCTTACAACAGATACTGGGGTAAGATACAAAAAAAAAAAAAAAAAAAAAAAAAAAAAAAAAAAAAAAAAAAAAAGATAAAATGAATAAGCAAGACAGCAGAGAATATGAACAAATAAAAACTGACTGGAGGTGTGGGGGTAAACAGAGAATTCTGAATCATTTATACATTAATTTAGGCACCAGATTATCTTAATTCAGTTTGTATGTATAGCATGTCACTTGCCCTACTTAAAATTCCAGGCGAAAAGAAATCAGCATCCAAATCCTCTAGTCACACGGCAAAAGAGACGCCGCGCAGAGATGTTAAGCTTCTCAAGATAGAGAAAAGAAGAGCCCCAGTACAATGTGCGGCCCCCTTTTTAAAGTTAGAGGGCCGCGCACGGTCTCTATGAACGAGTTTATTATTAAAGCTTTCCCCGTAACCAATTAAATAAGGATAGTAAAAAAATATTAGAAGATAAAACGATAACCAAAAGATTACGAAGTGATAAAGATGCTGGAAATTAAGTAAAATTGACAGTAAAAGGACTACAGGAACACAGGAAAAATACAAATCATTAAAAGGAGGAAAATAAATAAGAATACTAACTTTAGAAAAAAAGAGTAAAATGAGGACGAGATAAAAGATTAAAAGAATCAACACATGCACACAACACACACACTAAAAGCAAACTCACACAAGATAAAAAGGCAAACTGAACATAAAAAGGCAAACATCACACAAGCTAAAAAGCCAAACGAACATAAAGTAAAACTACAATCACTGGAATTGTCAATACTCTCTTTAAAGTATATTCAGGTGGCGAGAGGCAGCCGCATTCACATACGGGAGGACGGAACGGGCGTCCCATAACCGGCCAAACATGAGAAGGCAGATGCAGGGCCCACACCGTGTTCCCTTTCACTAACAGTCATCCTCACCCTCCTGACTCGATCTGTCTCTCCATCGTCAACGTTCGTCGGAAGGCTTCTAACTTTCTCACGGCGGTCACCTCACGCTCGTCCGGGGCCCCATTCACTCCAGAACGTATCGGCAGGCACCGGCCACGAGAAGCTCGTAAGCCGAACCAACCCACGACAGAGGACAAACGGCCGCCACTACAGGTCCTGAAGAAGAGGGACGAGCGAGAAACGAACATGGACAAAGACGCCGACACCTGCCCTCTAATACCAAACCATAACTGCGGCTGGACTAGCGCAATAACGGCAACACCCTGCGAAAAGAGCTGAATTAGTACATAGACTTAGCTGTGAACACAATATGCATACAAATGAAAAGATATTCTGTGCAATAAATATATATCTAAAACCAGAATACAACCTAAAATTAAAAGAAACTCAAATAAAACAAAACCAAGGAAGGGTAAAAGCAATAAAAAAAAAAAAAAAAAAAAACAGGCCAGACCAGGCCATAAGACAAAACAACAATATCAAACAATGAAATAAAAAAAAAAAATACAGTACAGTAAGAAAATATGATGAGCAGGGATAAGATCAAGGTAATATTTTTAAATAAAAAAACAGATATATATATATATTACAACAAACAAAACAGAACTAAAAGATACATAATAATGTGCAGTTCAAAACTCAAAAGCAACAAAAGAGAGAAGCAGTGTCACAGCCCTTTCGAGGCATCCTGTAAGATTATAGCTTGTTAGGTACACGGCAGCCAGAGAGTAACAGCACTTCAGCAAGATCGTCAGGAATGTCCTGGATCATCTGTTTGGGAAGGGTAACCATTAGCCCACCATCTCCCATAGACTGTGGAAAGTGCAGCTCATCACTGACGTCGAAGGGAACGTAACTGATTTGAGACGAAGCTTGCCGTTCCGTCTGTGGAGGAGCAAGATCCTTAATGATCCTTGTCACAGGACCCAGTGACTTGATAATCCTTGCAGGGCCAAACCACTTAGGACCAAGTACAGTACGACGTCCATCCTACCTCCCTATTTAGAAACATCTTTAAAGAGTAACAAGGTCACCTATATTAGCCGCAAACTTTCTTTTTGATTGTGTGCTTATTGTAATCCCTGGTCCATTTTTTTCACAGGCCTGGGGGGACGTTTCTGCAACAATGCATCGAGCTTCTTGTAGCGCGCTGGATCCCCCTCCATATAGTTTTGTGTTTACCTGATGGAAGTTCCATGTGACCCATTACCAAGGTACAATGGTTGTTCCCTGTAGACCTATGAACAACTGTATTAACAGTATGACGAACATAGGGGAAGCAGTTCATCCCACTCATGAGGGAAAGTCTAGTAGAGTGGCTAGGGCGTTTTTTCACCACCACTCGGTTGGTCCTTAGGACCAAGTACAGTACGATCGTCGTCTACCTCCCTGTTTTAGAAAAATCTTTAAAGAGTACAAGGTCACCTATATCAGCCACATTTTTTTTTTTTTTTTTTTTTTTTTTTTTATGTTGCCTATTGTAATAACTGGTCCATTTTTTCACAGGCCTGGACGGACGTGTTCTGTAGCAATACGTCCGAGCTTCCTGTAGCTGCTGGACATATGCAGCTTCTGGATCCACCTCCATATAGTTTTGTTTTACCTGAGGAAAAGCTTCCATGGTGACCCATTACAAGGTACAATGGTTGTTTTTCCCTGTAGACCTATGAACAGCTGTATTAAAAGCAAGACGAACATAGGGAAGCAGTTCATACCCAATCATGAGGCAAAGTCACCAGTAGAGTGGTTAGGGCGTTTTTTCACCACCAATCGGTCCTCTCAACCATGCCATTAGCCTGTGGATGGAAAATCGTTGTATACATCCTGCCGTTACAACTATGAGGGTAAGTTGTGAAAAGGGGCTTTTTATTGAGGAACTTGTGGAACTCAGCCCTTAATTTGGAAGTAAACTGCATAGGTCTGTGAGCGTATCTCCCTGGGAATGCCTACCAGAGAAAATCACTAGTAAAAGCCTTGGCTACAGACACTGAATCAATGTCTTTTACACTGGAGTGTGTTAGGGATCGCAACACGAGAAAAGTTTTGTCATAAAAGGTTTTTGGCTATAATGGGGCTGGATTTATCCCACAATGGGAACTTTTTTTAACTGGAGCCATTGCCCTAACTTTAGCACCTGTTTCTCACCAAAGAAATCTTCCAAGTTGTACCCTTTTTGATGTCCAGCCGCACTCCAGTTTCCCAGGCCCCCAAATAAATGGTTTTTTTCCTTTCTTGTTACCCTTTTAAAATTTCCTGTCCCCTTTTACGGTTGTGAGAAAAAATTGCCTGCCAAGTTGGACCTTTTTCCAATGGCACTAGCCTGAGAGAATTTTAGATCCTTTCCCGGCAGTCCCAGCAAGCTACACAAGACCCAAGAAAGAGGTTTTTTTCGCCTTTTCACAAAGACCCTTTGTTGCATTCACACGGGAAGGCCCGTAGAATCAAAACCCATTCCTTACCTCCCCATATTTTATAACACCACCATCCCCCCAATCCGCCGCCCCATGGTTGTTCCTGTGTTCCCCAGCAACAGTAAGCTTTTTGGGCACCTGACCCACCTGACAAAGATGGAACGAAGTTTGAACTGGGAGTTTGACCATTTCCCGAAAGGTGGTGAAATATTGAGAGCCTTTTCTAACTTTCTAAATACTAGAGGATTGGGACTCTCTTAATATTTACTGACCTAGTTTTCAACTACCTTGCTTTTTCCAACATATTCATCAAGTACACATTAGTCATTTGTGTAACTTGTACAGTACCAACTGTCAAAAAAAGATAGTTTTTTTTTTTTGTTTTTTTTTCAATATTGGTTCCCAGACACAGCCGTTCACTGGGTAGTAAGATTTTTAACTAGTAAAAAGCATCAGGGTTTATGGGACTCTTTAACACCTTGATGTTCCCGATTTAACAACCAGAGGCCCAAACCTTGTGATTTCCTTTTCTTAATCCTGGCCTGCGCCTTTACAAACACAGCCCTTTATAACAAACCCATTCCCACATATATGGACCCCCATCGAATGTAAAACCTTTTTAACTAGAGGGAAAGAAAGTTTTTCCCCCCTGTCATGGCCCGACCCCCCAAGGAAATCATAAGAAAACCTCTAAGTCCCCCACTTGCACATGGGAATGTCAAGGTCCCCCCAACATCCCCTGGAGTTAAGTGTTTTCAACAGCAAGCCATAAACAAGGAAAACAGCAGGCACGGAATCCCTCCGGGAAGCCTTTGCCACGGGGGAGAACCCAAGAACCATGAAAAACTGGTGGGGGCCCCACAGTTTAAATAATTTCCAGGGACGGGGAAAGTTTGTTCCATCAAAAATGAAAAAAATTGAATGGTCAGAAAACCTAGATTGTCCCCCCCCGTGTTTTGAAAGCAACAAGGGATTTTTAGGCAAACCTGATGGGGTCTGGAAATGTTGAGGCCCCAACCTTCCCCACCACCATGACATGTTTTTTCACTTTTAAGTGTCCCCCCCCTCGGTAAGTTTCCAGAAGAAAAAAACCCTCCCTTCCCCTACAAGCGCTTTCTGGAACCATCCATTTTGTCCTGAAACCATCCTCCCCTTTACCCTCCGTGTGTGAGACCGGTTGTTTCGAGGATTTCGGTGGGGGTGGGATTCCATGAAAGCATGGCAATTCCATTAAATCCCCTGCCCAAAACCCCTTCCACCAGCTTCGATCAGGAGTAGAAACCCGGTGGTGTCTCACTCTCCAGAAACTTGGCCAATATTCTTGGGAAAACCGGCAAATACTTTTAAAGCTTGGTCTAATAGCATAAAGAAATGTTTGGGAAATTTTCCTTCCATAAGAAATTTCTCCTATATTACTATTGTGCGTGTGTGGGGGGTTTTTGTTGTGGTGTTTATGTTTTTGGGGTGGGTTTGGTCTTCCCCGTTTTTTTTTTTTTTTTTTTTGTGTTTTTTCCCCCCCCCCTGTTTGTTTTGTGTGTGTTTGGGGTGTTTTGTGGTAAATGTGGGTGGTCCCCTGTTTTTGTTTTATGTGGTGTGTTGTGTTTTTTAATGGTGGTGTTGGTTGTGGGTTTTGTATGTTTGAATGTTTGGTTTTGGTATGGTTTGGTTGTGTGTTGTGGGTTTTGTTGTGTTTTGTTTTGTTTTTGTGGGGGTTGTTGGGTTTGTGGGTGGTGGTTTCATAATAGTGTTTTTTTTTTTATTTTTTCCCTTTTTGTGTGTTTTATTTTTTTTGTTTTGTTTTGTGTGGGTGGGTGGTGGTTAAATGGTGTTTTTCCACGTGTTGTTTTTGTGACCGTGTGGGTGGTGTTTGTTGGGGTGGTGTTGTTTTTTATGTGTTTTAAATTTTTTTGTGTTGTTTTGTTGTGTGGCCTTTTTTGTTTTTTGGTTGGGTTTTTTGTGAAGAATTGTTTTGTTGTGGCCAAATGGTTGGTTTTGTGGTGGTGGGTTGTTTGTATGTGTAATGGTTTTTATTTTGTGGGTTTTTTTTTGTGGTGTTTTTCTTTTGTCCTTTGTGTTGTGGGGTTGGGGTGGGTTGTTTTGTTGTTTGGCGGCCCCTTTGTTTTTTAGTGGGTGGTGTGTTTGTCCCCCCCCCCCCCCCTTCACTGTTTGTGTGTGTTATTTTTGTTGGTGGACGTGTGTGTGTTTGCCCCTCTGTGTGGGTGTTCTTGTGTGTTTTTTTGTGGTAGTGTGCGCCCAATGGCAAAAAAACAGCCGCCTGGTGGAAAGCCAATCAATCCCCTCCCCAGTGGTGGGGTGGAACAATTTTTTCGGCCCCATGTTTTTTCCAAAAAAAAAAATGTTGTTTTCTATGGTGTGTGTAGGTTTTGTTTAAATGTTTGGTTGTGGCGTTTTGTAAAATGTGGTTTGTGGTGTGTTGTTAATGTGGGGTGTGGTGTTTTTGGTAAAAATGCGTGTGTGGTTTTGTTGTATGTTTTGTGGTGTTTGTGCCCCGTGTGTGTACCCCGTGGCCGTTTGGCGTGTGGCCTTGTTTGTGTTAAAAATATGTTGGGGAGTTTTTTTCTTTTTGTGGGTGGTTTTTTTTTGTGTGTTATTGTGGGTTGTTTTTTTTTTTGGTTTTTTGTGTGGTGTGTTATTGAGCGTGGTGGTTGTTTGTTGGCCCGTGTGTTTTTTTGTGGTGGGGTAGGGTGGTTTATTTTGTGTCTTTGGTGGTGTGCCTTTTTTTTGGTGGTGCGTTTTTGGTTTTTGTGTGTTTTGTGTGATGAAATGTTTTGGGTGTGGCAAATAATTTTTTGTGTGTGTGGGGTGAGTTTTGTGGTGGTTGTTTTTTTTTATGTTTGGGGGTGTGTGTTTTTTTGTGTTTGGTGGTTTTTTTTATTGTGGTATGTTTTTTATTTGGTTTGGGTTTTTTTGGTGTGTTTCCCCCCCTTGTCTTTTTGTGTGGGTTGTTGTGTTTTGTGTGGGGTGACCCCTTGTTTTAGTGGGTGGTGGTGTTTTTTTGTGTTGTTTTTTTGTACCCACCCCCCCTCTGGTGGTGGTTGGTTGGGGGTTTGTGGGGGTGGTGTTTGGTTTTGTGAGTGTGTGTTGTTTTTTTTTGTCTTCTGTGGTCCCCCCTGTTAGTTTGTGGTGTGTTTGTGAGTTGTTGTTTTTGTTGTGTGGGTTTTTGTCCCCCCCTCTAATGGTGTTGTGGTTGGGGGTGTTTGTGGTGTGTGTGTTTTATGTTGGGTGTTTGCATGAACAAACAGGGCCATTGTGAAAGCAATCATCTTCCAGTTGTTGACCCAATTTCCGTTTCACCCCAACCCCTGTTTTTTTTCCCCACAAACAAAACCCTAATAAACACAATACCACTGTCTTTTTATTTCGCAAGAAGGTCGGGGTGCCGAATTCCATATAGCAAAAACCCACCATGTCCCCAATACTGATGAATTTTCCGCGCTGTGGAAATGGTGATTGGCCCGGAAAGCAAATCCACCAACCCTGGGACCAAAAGGGCCCCCACACCAGCAAAAACAAGCTACTTCTCCCCTGAAACAAACGCACTTTGGTCAACCGTTGCAAGACAACCCAAAAAAAAAGCCCCCTTTCCTTGAGGGCAAATGAAAAACTGGTTCCTAAAAAATCAAACTTGAGTTTGCATTGCACGTCAAAAGAAATAACCCCCTGCCGCAGCCTTTCTGAAAGACCCCTTCCGCCTGACCACAACCTGGAAATAAATCCCGTTATTTCTACAGAAAACTTACAATTTAGGTATTCCATAGGGAAATGTTCCGCTTTGCCAATGATAAAATAGTTCCCCTGTTCCCTTTTCAGTGGGATTCGTAGATAATGGAATACCCTTTTGTTTACAACTGAGTGTTGGGGGGTTTTCACAGATCCATTTTCCCTATCAAATGAAGTCCCTTCCCCTGGGGGAAAAGGGATATCAGACACCCAAAGCCCCACCATTAGGGACCGCCACCACAAAAATACTTTGTCCATCAACCAAAAAGAACCGTTAATGACAGCTTCAGTCTCTACTGGTAAACAGAATAAAAAAGAAAACCAGAAAAATACACCTCTTTACTGTTTCCGAGAAAAACACTTTAACCTTTTAATCTTAAAGTTTTTTGAAATTCAAATCCCCCTGTGCCCCCCTTTTAACAATAAAGTGAACATTCTGAAGCCCCCAGTAAATCCCTTTATTAAAGACCATTCACCGCACCTCCAACACCAATGAACAATAAACCAATGAAATGGGGTGCCCCCACCGGACCTGCGTGGCTTTTTGGGAGAGACAACAAAAAAAAGGCTGCTTCTATGGGATGAATTTTAGAAGGAGATTTTCCCTTGATCATAAGTCCCCCTCCTCGGCTTTTTTTCCGGTCCCCGGATGTTCTCCGAATTTCTGATATCCCAATCCCCGTTCTTAAATCCTTTTCTCTTTCTTCCTTCCTTGTTTTGTTTCCCTCCCCCTTTTTCCCCTGTAAGGCCACTCCGGCAGAAACAGCGCTTCCTGAACAGGACCAAAGAGGGATTTTTTGGCATAGAAGCGCATCCGCAGTAGTAATAACCTAAGACACAAAACAGCCGCTGCTTGGAGGGATGAACAGTTCTAAAACTCTGAGTTGCATTGCAGTAACTACGAGTTTGAACTACACGGATAACCTGTGGGGTGAATCACTAAGGGCACCGTGGCCAGGGGGTCCCGCACTATTGACTTCCGTCCTCTTTTGCGAGTAAGGGACATAAGTCGGTACCTGAAATATCCCCTTGTGTACAGATCCCCTGAGGTCTGGTAACATGAGAAGTACTTGGGGTAAGTTCCAGTGTGTATCACTTAATGCTCATTTAAAGTAATAATTAAACAAACAAAAAATATATATATAACATATGGAAATGCGTATATATAAAACCAGGAAAACAATAAAACAAAAAGGGCCCTATGCTATTATAAAACTGCCGTGCACAAATAAAAGCAATTTCAAAATGAAGTGCTAAGCTAAAGGCTTACACTAACTACTGAGAAAAAAAGAGAGTCCTAGATGATCCTTAGGTAAAAGACCTTTACATAATATTTTTTAAAATCTCTTAAAACACGGCGGCTAGAAGCACTGAAGGTGCATCTCGAAGGAACGTAAAATAAAAACAAACCAACAGAAAAAAAATAAGGCAAAGGCTAAGAGTAAGCAAAAGCACAGAAGAGTAAAAGCCACAGAAGAATAAAACCAAGTCCTGAGGGGATAGTGAATAAAAATAATAAAAGAAGTAAAACCATTAAAATGAAATCGCAAGGTATCACTAAAGGAACATGTTTTCTTATAAGAAATAGAGATCACGTCCAGCTCCTTGTAAAATAAAAATATCAGGCCGTCAAGACAAAGGCCTGAGAAACAGTGGTTTTCTTGTGTGAGGAAGAGGGGATAGATGTCCGAGGAGCAGACATTAAGGTGGGTGTAGGACAGGATGTGGTAGATGGAGTGGAATAATGAGATTACTGGTGCAACAGGAAAAGTAAAAAGGAAAGGTAAACATTAGGAAAGTGGTAGAGACTGGAAACTTGGAATCTAGAATGGAGACTTGAATATAATTTTCACAGAATGACTATTAGTAAACCTGAAATAGAGAAAAAAGCTGTTGGCCGGCACTTTATGCACGTCTGTCATCTTGTTCTCGTTTCCTGATATCCATCCATCTAATCTTTTCTCTTTCTTCTTGTTCTCCACTTTCTGTAGGCTCGGCAGACAGCGCTCTGAAAGGACAAAGAGGATTTTGCATAGAGACATCCGCAGTAGGAAAATACTACAATCCATCCCAGAAAAATTAAATGAAATGGAAAATGTGGAATTCACTACCATATGACCTACATTACCTAAAACCTACAAGTCAATTAAACCCATAAATTAATATATGCAAACATATAGCCAATTGAAATACTAAACCACTATCCTCCTAAAGACCACCGTGAGCCTGTGGTAGGCTTGGCACGCTGTGCTTTGTTGGAATAGTTGTAAATAGCTATTTCACCGTTGACACCATGTAGGTTGTCCCACCTCCACCAAACTCCCAACACAAACAACCGACTACCGTGCACTTGGTTGTCCTTATGGGGTGGGAAGAGCTTGGTGAGTGAAGTGGGGCCGGCCTCTATAGTGAACACATAATATTCCTACTCCTCCCTACTGTTCTCCCTAATGTGTACGTAGCCTGCACATGCTGTTTTGTCTTTTTTACCAATCTTATTTATTATTTATACTATCCTTAGATCGATTAAAGCTAACCTTGCTTTTTACACGGCCTGTTTATCAACCAACCCAATATGCTCACCATATTATCACCCTTCACCAGAGTAACTGCAAGCCTGTGTCTTGTACTAGGCGTTGTTTTACTCACCAACTACCCTGTATTATCCAGAGATTGTTATTTGTCCTTATACTCTTAGAGTGAACGCAAGCTTGACGCTAGATTACGCTATGCCTGTACAGGCTTTTTTGTTTGGTTTGGTGTGGTATCCATGGTATTGTGTATTACACAAACACAAAATAGCATTCAGCGAGCATACGCCAGCCCTAGCTACCCAGGGCGTTACCCAATACCGCAATAATACATTCTTAGCAGAACGCAGGACCTGTCTACAAGTTGTTACCAATATGTATTACAACCTTTACGATTGGAATACACCATGCCTTTCGCTTCAGTCGTTACCAATATTCTGATCTTACACAATTCTTTTAGAGAAGCAGGCCTTGTGCTATCGGCGTTACCAATACACAATACAATTCAGAGGAATAAGCGCATCCTGCACCCCCTCCCCCCCCCCACCGCATAAGGCAGGGGTGTACGGGCAATTAGCACAAATAACATTCCAGAGAATGCAGCCTGCTACAGGGGGTGGGATGTTACAGCTAATATTATACACGTTCAGGACGGAAAAAGCGCACAAGTGCCTGCTATAGGCGTTAACAATGCAAGAATAATACATTCTAGAGAATGTATTCTAGAGATGACCGCAAAGCTTGCCTGATTCAAGGAGACCCCCCACCGCTAACACCCAATATGCATAATACACCCTAGAAAAATGCAAGGTCGAGGCCTGCTAAGGGCGCGCGGACAAATATGGGCCTAGAAACCCCCATAACTTACAAACCGAACATTGTCAGGGATATGACGGCACGTATGGAGACGAGTAGAGGAAGGAATATGGGCGAAGATGTGTGAATGGACGAACCAAAGTCTTAAGAAAGCCAGAAGCGGCGATCTCCAGATTCCCCAAGGAACACAAGCCTGCTCAGTTTCAAGCCAACCACCCTTCTACACGGCCTAGAAGGGCGTGTGGCTAGCCAAATCGCTGTTGCACGATGTGCTGTCGGCTGTCATCCTGTGGGCTGGTGGACACGTACTCGCACAATGCACACATTGTAGCGAGAGCACGAGGCAGGGGTAGGACACTCCTTATACAAACAAATGCGAGATATCCATGCCATAGCTCTTGGGCCTGAAGGTGATGGACTTCAGATCCCCCAGGCACCCCTTAGGACGCAGGTGTCCCGATTAGGGGCGCTCACGCTACGTTCTGCACTACTCCACTGGCGTGATTGTGCTCGACGGAACGGAAAATAAATTAGGTTGTTCGGCCTATCGTACAACGACCGGTGATGCCAGGGCGGAGACGCTTAACGACCCGTACCAGAAATATCCGTCATGAGCTCTGGGAAAGAGAGGGTCATTGGTTGTTGGTTGCTACTGGACTCGCTTGCGGTCGAAAGGAGTATATTAAAACCTAGGTGAAAAACAAAACGCACCCACACCGTAGAATGTCGATGATGCGTGAAGGTGCAAGGACGGAAGCGTGAGGGTCATCTACCGAGACGCGATGGGTGGGGCAAGGTCACCGATGGTAGCCGGGGCGGGGAGAGTGGTGTTAAGTCGGGCTGGAACCAAAGGAGAACCATATACACCACCGCCCGCAATCTAGCGCCATACTCAGTGTCAATTTGACTATCCAGCAGTAGGAGGAGGAATTCGGAGCTCTAAGCGAAAAAAAGGCCCATGCCGCACACCTAAAGGTAACTCCCAGTACAGAACAAAATACTCACACCCCTAATAACATCCCCTGCAGACCGCCGACGAGCGTAGGCAAGCCACATGTATTTACCAAACAAGCAAAAAAAAAAAAGTTTAGCGGCTTGTTATAATAGCACCCGGCCCACCCTTGCGCAGGCACCGATAATCAAACTCTTCAATCCCCAACGCCAATACTGGAAAATAATAATTGACAAAAGTCAGAGACGATTTTCTAAGAATAAAAGCTGCCAAGGAATAGAAATGGAACAACCCACTTTTCAAAGATTCAAAGCAGAAAACTCATTTCGTGTATCTAAGGCGTAATACGAGAAAAAAAAATATATATATAAAAAAATAAATACAAACACACATTAAAAAAAAAAAATACCCCAACAACAATACACAATGAAAATAAAATAACACGGTGTTGTAAAGTTAACTGATGATTGGTTGCTTTAATAACAAATTTCAATTTTGTTATTTCCTATTCGATATTCAGGGATCTTCAACATTAAAGTATCAGCTCTGATTATAGAGAAACCCCTGGAATTGATAAGTATATTTTTTCAACTGAATTTGAACACAATGTCTACACGTCAACGAAATAAAATCCACCCGGAGCCTACAGCAAGCATTAGTCTATAGACTAAATCAGCCAAATCCCTCACAGTCTGGAGGGTATATTTTACCACGTGGGACAGTGGCGGACGAGCCTGTACCAAACGGGCGCGGACTAACAGCACATGGCCGCTAGAGGAACTTGGTGGAGATATCAGTAAACACCATTTATATTACTTTGAAATGAGTTAGAAAAAAGATTGGCCCGTATATAATTAAGAAAAATAAGCTGGTACAACTCGTTATACATTAACTAAAAAACACCCATTCCTAGGAAAATGATTGGGAAAAAAATAAGGCAGTGCGTCGTGGTTCTTTGAGTGGGTTTTGGGGTTGTTTGGTACTCAGTGTACCCACCAAAGGACATTGCAATATTTCTAAATAGAATTTTTGATATAATCAATGATTTTCAACGTAACGTGATTCTCGGCAATTGTACAACAAGTATATATTCGGTGTTTGGCTGTTGGATTGAGTACGTATTTTGCGTAGCTGATTCATGTTGTGTCACTTGTTTTAAATGTGGTTACACACGAAATGGGGGGGTTGTGATTGTGTTGTTTTTTTGGGCATATCATTGATTATCGTGTGGGCGTTTACACAGAAGAGTGAATCGCACACTCCGAATCGTGGGTTATGTGGGTCTTCATTTTCAACTTACCCTGTCTTCCCCCATCTCGTCCCCCCCACCCCTCCATCTGCTCCCCCATACCGCCTCCAAGACGCCACCGTCATCTAAACGGCCCACACCGGCCCCATACCCACACCTGATGGGGCAGGACCCTTGTGTTTTGAACGTTTATGATTCCTGGCTTGGCAGCTTGGGGTATGTGTATAGTTGTGTGCGTTATTCCTCCCTTGTTCTAGGCCTATATGAACTGATAGGCCTCCCAGATCTAAAATCTACAAAAGACCACCCCTCGAACAACCTCCACCCCTCCCCACCACCCCCCACTAGCCTGCTAGCGGCCTCCCCCACACCCCCCCACCAGCGTTAGCAAAAGTTGAGATATATATAAGGGCCCAACCTCAAATACTTCCTGAAAAGTTAAAGAGACAATAATTTGCATTTGATAAAGTTAAATAAGACAGTAAAACATCGCCCAAGCTAACAACACCTTGACACACTCGTAAAACGCGCTCCGCAAACCTCAACAAAACGATCCTATACAGAGCAAAGCCCAAAGCACAGCCAGACCAACCACCGAAACAACCAGCCTAACACATAATCAAAAAACACCCGCCAACAGCCACCTACTGCCAAAACTCCAACACCGATATATACCCAAAAGCTAGCAAATGGAAACTAAATAAATAATACAAAAACATAGTAAAATGACAGGGATAAAGAACTCAAATTATTATTACATTTTTCGTTGATGTGAGGACATGAAAAGATGATGGGAACTTAACAACGTTCTTAATCACCCATTGAACAGTAAAGGACTCTACAGGGAACACAGGAAAATACAAAGCAGTTAAAAGGAGCAATAAATACCAACCTGGCCACATACTCACCCCCCAATACCCAAAACAACCTCCGATTAAAACACCCGTAAGTAACACTTAAGAACACAAAGTATTAAAATTTAAACCAGGAACGGAAAAAATAAAAGGACCAAAAAGATGTGGAGGCTATTACATACATCAAACCTACTACACGGACCACGGCCCCCCGCTGTATCCAAACCATTTAAAAACATTAAAGGAAAAGGCAACAGCAACGGGTGTGAAGGCGGTGCCAAAGAAACGAGCTTCAATAAACAAACAAGACTTACCCTATTACTAATGAACTGATAAAGCCAACCGGACTTCTACCCCCCCCAATCACTCCCACTGACTGATCACCACCAAAAAATATAGTTGTAGTGATTTGCAACCGCACCCGGGTTCCTGTGGTAGGGGCGTCATGGTGTAGGGCTCTGCAGTACTGCCAACCTTATTCTTTCAGGATACGTTGGCAGTATGATTGCGTCCCGAGTCTCGACTCTTGATGTTCTAATATTTTAAAACCTTACAACAGATAAACTGGGGTAAGATTTAAATAAAAAAAAAAAAAAAAAAAAAAAAAAAAAGAAAAAGCAAGACATGAACAAATAAACTGACTGAGGGTGGGGTAAACAAGAGAGGAATTGGATCATTTATACATTAATTTAGGGCACCAATATCTTAATCAGTTTGTAAGTATGGCATTGTGCACTTGGACACGAGAATAAGCGAGCCCCAGTACAATGTGCGGCCCCTCTTAAAGTTAAGCCAGGGCCGCCCGCCCACCCACCACGGTCTCTACCCTGCGACCACCCCCCAGCCCCACGTGCCTCAATATTAAAAGCGTCCCCGCTACCCCCACCCAACCCCCTCCCCTCCCACCACCTCCACAATCACCCCCAAAGCCCCGCGACTCACCGCCACTAAAAATAATGAGGGGGGAGCGGGAACCGCCCCAATAACACCACCACCACCGATAACCCAACCAAATCATACCGACACCCACGTGCATATCCCCAACCCAGACTGATGCAAAACCTTACAGTACAACATACCCTGACACCACACACAAAGGGCGCAATCTACAGCCCCCCGCCAACCACAGGAAAACCACAACACCCCAGCCTTCCCAAAACAGGACCGCCGAAAAATAAATAGAATACTAACTTTAGAAAAAAGAGTGAAAAGGAGGACGAGGATAAAAGATTAAAAGAAATAACACATGCACACACACACACAAGATAAAAAAAAGCAAACTGAACACTAAAAAGGCAAAACATCACACAAGCTAAAAAGCCAAACTGAACATTTTTATAAGTAAAACTACATATCATTACTGGATTGTCAATACTCTCTTTAAAGTATATTCAGGTGGCGAGAGGGCAGCCGCATTCTACGGATACGGGCTCCGTCACCGGCAACAGAGAGAGAGAGGCCAGCAGTTTCTTTCCACCCTCACAATCATCCCCCTCCCCTCCACTGACTCTCACGATCCCTTTCCTACCTCCCAAACCCCTCAACACGTCAACCGTTCCGCTCGAAGGCCCTTCCTAACTTCCTCTCTCACGGCCCCGGCTACCCAATCACACCGCACTCGGTCCCCGCGTACCCATCGCACCACCACCTCCCAGAACGTAACCACGGCCACCGCGCACCCCGCGGCCCACCAACGACCAGCACCACGGAGCGATCAGGCAAGCCGACCACCCAGACAGAGGACAACGGCCGCACTACAGGTCCTGGAGAGAGGGACGAGCGAAGGGACACGACCATGACAGACGCCGACACTGCCCCTAATACCAACCATAACTGCGGCTGGACTAGCGCATAACGGCAACACCCTGCGAAAAGAGCTGAGATTAGTCATACGACTTAGCTGGTGAACACAATATGCATAACACCCCCACCCTCCACAAACAGCCACCTACTCCCTCGTGCCACCCCACCCTCACACCCCACACAATCCCCCCTCAACACAACACCCCCAGACACTACACCACCCCACTCCAACCACCCCCTATCACAAAAGCCCAACCACACCACCCGCCCCAAATCCCAACACACCACAACCCCCAACCCCACCCCCAACCGCCGCCCCAAGGCGTAACCACCAACAGCACCACATAGGAAAACCACCAACACTAAACCCACCCACACATAAAACACAACCAACAGCCCCCCACCCCCGACCCCACCACCGCGCAACCCGACCCCCCCCCCCATAAGACACCACCCACCAACCCACACATCCGTCATCTCACCACTACACAACTGCCAAACTACGCCCAAAACACAAAAAAAAAAACGAATAACTAGTCTACAGTAAGAACATATGATGAGCAGGGGATAAGAATCAAGGTAATAGTTTTAAATAAAAAAAAAAACAGAAAAAAGAAAGAAGAGGGAAGATGAGTATCATCATAAACAACTAAAACAAAAACAGAACTAAAAGTTATTCATAAATAATTGTGCAGTTCAAAAACTCAAAAGCAACTATTATAAGAGGAAGCTAGGTTCCACAGTCCTTTCGGAGGCTCCCTGTAAGGATTATATTATGCTTGTTAGGTATCACGTGCATGCCAGAGAGGAACAGCACTTCAGCAAGATCGTCAGTTGGAACGTCTGGTGGATCACTCTTGTTTGGGGAAGGGTAACCATTAGTCCTCTACCATCTCCATTAGATGCTGGAACATGACAGCTCATCACTCGCGACGTCCGAAGGGACGCACGTAGATTCGAGCACGAAGCTTGCGCTTCCGTTCTGTGGAAAAGGAGCAAGATCCTTAATGATCCTTGCTCATCACGAGGAGCCCATGGTGACTTGATAATCCTTGCAAGCGGCCAAACCACTTAGGACGAAGTACCGTACGACCGTGTCTACCTCCCTTAATTAGAAAAATCTGCTAACAGAAGAGTACAAAGTGTCACCTAATTAGCCCACGCAAACTTTCTTTGATTTGTCGTGCTTATTGTAACTCCATGGTCCATTTTTCACAAGGAGCTGGGGGACGTTTCTGCAACCAATGCATCGAGCTTCGTGTAGCCGCTGGATCCCCCTCCATAGAATTTGTAGTTACCTGACGGAATAGACGTTCCTATGATTGACCCATTACAACGGTACAAAGGTTGGGTTACTTGCCTGGGTAGACCTGTATTGAATCAATCGAAGTATTAATTCACAGGTGAGAGACGATACATAGGGAGGAAGCAGTTTATTTCCGCACTCATGAGGGAAAGTCTAAGTAGAAGTGGCTAGGGCGTTTTTCACCCCACCACTCGGTTGGGTCTCTAGGACCAAGGTACCGTACACAGCGATGAGTCGGGTCTACGCTCCCGTGGTTTAGAAAAATTTCTTAAGAGTACATAGGTCACCTATATGGTCACAGGGTGCCACACTTTTATTTTTTTGTGTGATGATGTTGTATGTGGCCTTATGAATATATGGTCCATGTTTTCACAGGCCGGACGGGACGTTCTGTAGCAATACGTCGAGCAGCTTCTGTAGACATGCTGGAACAATGCAGCTTCTGGCTTCCACCTCAAGTTATAGTTAGTGTTTACCTGAGGGAATAAGCTTCCATGGGTGGACCCTATTACTAAGGTATACAATGGTTTTTTCTACTGTAGACCTATGAACAGGCGGTATTAAAGCAAGACGAACATAGGGAAAGCAGTTCATCCCAACATGAGGACAAAGTCACCAGTTAGCGTTGGTTTAGGCTGTTTTTCTCACACCAAATCGGTCCTCTTCTAACCATTGCCATTTAGCCTTGGTGGATTTGGAAAATTCGCATTTGTATACACTCACCCACTGCCGTTACAACTATGAGGGTAAGTTGTGCGGAAAAGGGCGCTTTTTATTGAGGAACTTACGTGGGAACGACAGCCCTTAATCTTGGAAAGTAAACACCTGCATAGGCTCTGTGAGCGTATCTCCCTGGGAATGCCTACCAGAAGAAAATAATCTAGTCAAAGCTTGGCTACAGACCACGAACTCACATGTGTTACCTGGAGTGTGTTAGGGCTCGCAACACGAGGGACAAAAGTGTTCGTCCATATAAAACGGTTTTGGACTATAATGGGGGCGGATTTATCAGACTTTACTCGGACCATTCCTCTAGCACTTCTCACAAGATACGCAGTTGTCTTTGATCGTCAAAGCACCCATTCCCAGGCCTAATAAACTTGTTCTTTACCTAATTTCTGTCTTACGGTGTGAGAAATGTGCCTGGCAAGTGGTACTTTCAGCACTAGGACTGAGTTAATTATCTTCCTGGCAGCTCAGCCACCAGCTACAACCAAGAGGCACGGACGTCCTTTCAGCCACTTCACAGAACTTCTGCACTATTCACACGGGAAGCCATAGATCAAAACCATTCCTTAACCTCATTATTTATACCCACCAGTACATCGCGCAGTTTTCTGTTCCCCAGCATTTAGCTTTTGCACCTGACACCTGACAAAGATTGGACGAGGCCTTGACTGGAGTCTGAACCAATTCGAAGGGTGTGATATTGAGAGCTTCCTAACTTTTGCTAATACTGGGATGGACTACTCTTAATTTTATCCATGGATCTAGTGGTTCAATCGTGCTTTCTAACGCAGATTCAGTCAGAGTAAACTTAGTCATTTGTGTAGACTGGTACAGTACACCGGTTATAGTTTCAATATGGATCAGACACAGCCTCACACGGTAGTTAGATTTACCTAGTAACAAGGCATTCAGTGGTTATTGTATCTTTTAACACCTGGAATGTTCACCCACGGCATTAACACACAGAGCAATACTTTGATTTTCTGCCCTTACAGCCTTTAACCTCCGCATCCAAAATAATATGGACCATCGAATGAAAACAATTTAACTAGAGGGGAAAAAGTGTCTGTAGCTCAAAGATAATAACGAAAACTATAGTCCACTGGACATGATGAGGTATCAACATCCTGGAGTAAGTGTTCAGCAGCAATAACAAGAAACAGCCGCGGAACATCCCTCGGCAGTAGCTTTCGCCGAGAATGAACCCCAAGGAAACCATTGATGAGGTGCCCTACACAAGTTTCAGCAGCACCACATGTTTACCAGTGCGAGTTAGGTTCAATCAATATTGAAACTAATTGATCGGGAGTAACCTAGATTTGTCCGTCTTGAATAGCAAAAAGGCATTTTTTAGCGGCAAACCCGTCACCAGGTCCCCTGATGTAGCCAAACCTTCACCCCAAACCATAACCATGTCTACTTTAGGGTTCCTCGGACGCTTTCTCCTCAGTTCCCTCCTGGAATCCAACCATTTGTCTGAACATCCTCTTACATCTGTGGGAGACCACGTTGTTCGACTTTCAGTGTGCGATCCACTGAGCAGGCGTACCAAGTATCTGGCAAACACAACTCACAGCTTTCATCAGGAAGCGTAGACGTGGTTCTTCTCTCAGAAGAAAAATCTTGCCAATTTATCTGGTGAAACGACTAATATTTAGCTGGTTAATATCATAAAATGAACGTGAAAACTCTCTATACAGATTTCTGCTTATATTAATATGCGTTTGTGTTTGTGTATTTGTGTACTGTTTTGTTGTGTACGGTTTTTTTTTAGTATGCTTTTCCTGTTTGTTTGTCTGTGCTGTGTGTGGTCTTGCTGTGGTGTACTGTTTGATAGTGGTTTAGTTGCGTTTTTTGTGGTGTGTGTTGTTTATGTCGAATGTGTTTGTATGTAATAGTCGAGTGTGTGTGCTTTGTGGATGTGTTTTGATTTACGAGTGGGTGTGTTTGTGGGTGTGTAGATGGTTCTTTGTGTGTTTGTGTGTGTGTGTGTGTGTGTTTTTCACGTGATGTTGTGCGTGTGTTTGTGTGTGCTGTATGTGTTTTTTGTGTTTTTGTGTGTGCGTTTGTTTGTGTTTTTGTAAAGATTGTTTGTGTGTGCTTTGTGTTTGTGTGTGTGTTTTAGTGTATGTTTATTTTGTGTTTGGTGTGTTTCTTTATGTCTTTGGTGTGTGTGTGTTTTGTGTGGGGCTTGTTAGTGTGTGTGTTGTTCTGTGTGGTGTGTATGTTTTTGTGAGTGTGTGTGTTTGTCTCTGTGTGTGTTTGTGGTGTTTTTGTGTGTGTGCGCCATGGCACAGCGCTGTGAAGCATCATCCTCCAGTGTGACAATTTCGTCTATGTTTTCCATGTTTTCATGGTGTGTGTTTGAAATGGTGGTGTGTTTTGTATTGGGTTTTGTGTTTGTATGTGGTGTGTTTTTTGTTTTGCGGTGGGGTGTTTGTATGTGGTGTGGTTTGTGCGTTTTGTGTCTGTGCGTGGCGTGTGCTTGTTTGTGTGTATATGTGAGTTTCTTTGTGTGTTTGTGTGTGTATGTGTGTTTGTTTTGTTGTGGTGTTTGAGCGTGTGTTTGTGCGTGTGTTTGTGTGTGTGTTTATTTGTGTCTTTGTGTGTGCCTTTTTGTGTGCGTTTGTTTGTGTTTGTGTGAGAATTTTTTGTGTGCATATGTTTTTGTGTGTGTGAGTTTGTGGGGTTTTTTTTTATGTTTGGTGTGTTTTTGTGTTTGTGTTTATGTGTATGTTTATTTGTTTTTTGTGTGTTTTTGTGGTGTGTATTGTTTTTTGTGTGTGTGTTTTGTGTGGGGGTTAGTGTGTGGGGGGTTTTGTGTCTTTTTGTGTGTGGGGGTGTGGTTGTTTGTGAGTGTGTGTTTGATCTGTGTCTGTTTTGTGTGTTTGTGAGTGTGTTTGTTTGTTTGTCTCTCTATGTGTTTGTGTTTGTGTTTTGTGTGTATGTGTGTGCATGACACAGGGCTGTTGAAGCATCATCTTCCAGTGTGGACAATTTCGTCTGTTTTCCCACAACACCAATACACATACCATTCTTTATTCGAAGAGGTCGGGTCGAGTCATATAGCACCCACATATCAAATCTGATGATTTTCCGCGCTGTGAAGGGAGCGGGCAATCACTGGGCATGGGAACACAGCAAACAGCATTCCTGGAAAAAAACTTTGGGACAGTGCAAAAACACAAAAAAGCCGCTCCTTGGAGGGGATGAAACTGTTCTAAAATCACTGAGTTGCATTGCACGTAAAGAAGACTGCCGGGGCTTCTGAAGACTCGCTGACACCGGATAACCTGAAATTTCTAAAGACTTACAATTAGTATATACAAATAGGGAACTGTTCTTCAAAGAAATGTCGCCCGACTAAATAGAACTTTCTGTGTGGTTTCGATCTAAATATTGGAA
>NW_023659445.1:0-7500 GCF_015228065.2 Penaeus monodon
AGCACAAGCACTCACACTACAAAAAACAGAACACAAACGCAACATATCTCACACAAACAAGCGTGCCAAAAAAAAACAAAAAGTATTCCCCAATCCCACAGCCTTGTCATTATCGTTTATATAACACTATCCTTGACGACGAGAATAGCGCTTCCGAGATCGACGTCGAAGTCGTTCCCGTAGCCAAGGAAGAGCTCCCTCTCCTCTTGGAGTGAGCAGTTGCCATGCTCCCTTCTAAGGGGGCGCTTGGGACAGCGAAAAAAGTATTGGGAATTGGCCCGCTGATTCCCAGGACTTCCGCCCTATGTCCTGTTCCCCGGACTCTCCCTGACCTCGGGGAAAACCGTCGATCGGGGTTCGATCACGGAACCGCTACCGGGATCAGGTGACGCCAAGCAAGGTAAACCCAGATAAAATGGGTCTCATCTGAGTGGCATGCTAACGATCATTCAAGCAAATGTAAGGTCATTTTTTTTTCAATCCGAAGTATTTTTTACGACTTTCTAGAACAAGAATGCCCTGATGTGGTCCTACTGAATTCTATACCCATCACGAATGGCTATAGAATTTGGCACTATGGTTACACATCCATTCAATCATGGGACGGATTGCAATTGGGGTCCTGTATCCTCATTATATCCACCATCACTCACGAGTACCTCCCCCTCTCATTCAACACCCTGACCTTATGGCAGTCAGATTATTCACCACACAGGGCTATCATGCTTTCTGCTGCCTATATAAAACCAAATACTCTTGCAGACTTTAACAAATTATTTAATTATACAAACTTCCCAGTCTTCGTTGGTGGAGATATCAACGACACAACACCAAAGCACTACCAATGCACACGGTAGGCAACTCTTTTTTATTTTTGAAACCAAAAGACTCTACATTACATAGGACCCGACTGGGAGCTTGGATGACCTTTAAAAGGAACTGTGCTGCCATTAGATCAATTCGTGAATCCAGAGGGAGATGGTTTGCCTCCAAGAGGATGTTGAGGACCTTCGTCCACCTTGGGACACCCAGGATGATCCTGGCAGCTTCATTTTGAACTGTCTCCTATTTTTTCTTAACCTAGGCTTTGCGACAATCAGGGAGACAGAAGCATAGTCCACAATGGGACAGACGGCATGTACATAGAATGATCTTAGTACTTTATGTCTAGCTCCTATGTGTCTCCCAGACATTGCTCTCATAACAGACAGTCTTGCTTTGGTTCGTTCAAACCCAATAAGGACCTGTTTTTTAAGGAGATGAAAGGGTTATGATTGACCGGACGGATAATCATTACCCCAAGGTGTTGGAAGACCTGGACTTATTCTAAGTCCATTCCCTGGAACATTTTGTCTCAGAGCCTTGGCTCAGAGCTCAGAGCCATTTGGCTGAAGAGATCTTTAGTCTTGTCCAACAGCATTCCTCAGATACAAAATCCAGACAGCACTGGCAGTGTGGTCCAGAAATGATTACGAGATCATCTGCATAGGAGATGATCTTGCACCCCACTGGAAGGTGTATGTTGAGGATGCAGGACATTAGGGTGTTGAAATGGGCTGGACTGAAGACCTCACCCTGTGGTGTTCCATTTTCTAGTGGCATTTGCTGTGATAGGTGACCTTGGAATCTGATTTTGGCTGTTCTGTTCCTGAAATAGTCACCTATCCAAGCCAAGACTTTTCTTCTGATTCCCTTCTGGATCAGGGTCTCCTGAATAGCAAGAGGACTTGCTAATTCAAAAGTCTTCTCCAGGTCTAGGAAATTTTACCCCAGAAGTGACAGTGCTGATTGTGTTTAAGAGCAGACTATGCTGTGTGCTGCGCTCATACCCCTTGTGAACCCACGGAGGTGTTCATGCGGGGGTCCCATTTTTCCCCTGGAGTTGGTTGTACTATTCTCGTGGCAGTCTTGACAGACAGCTGAGGAGAGGAGGGGGATACTTCCCTGGCTCCTTTGGTTTGGAGGAACTATGATGCCCTCTTCCGCTCTGGGGTAGGTGGAAGTTCCCAGGACTTGTTTATGAGTTGCAGGATGAGCTCCCTCCCCAGTTTGCCACTGTGTATTTGAATAACCACTGTTATTGCTTACGGTAGTTATTACAAGTAAATGTAGGGTTAGTACGAGTATATCTTCCAATGTATCAGATGAAATGAAATATCACAGAGTCTTTATACCTCAGGTTAGGTGGTCTGAAAGCTGTCTCACATGGACATTCCCCGAGATATAGTGGCTCAAGCGTTCAGTTTGTTGTTTCGTTAAACAGTCGCCATCTAGATTCACTACACTCTTGCCACCGTGCGTTGCCAGTACATTCTGTAACCAAAGGTATTTGGCAACTAACACGTCACACTGTCTGGTTGATTCGGTGCCACCATAGAAGGCTTGCCCAGTCTCTATACTGATCGTAGGCCTTATGGTACAGCTTGCAGCCTTGAGTGTTAATCAAGATTACTAGTTCTTCCTTATGAAGAACTTTTCACTATATGTGCAACCCTAGAAGAGGCATTCCCAAGATCTATGTTCACAATATCCTGCTGGCAGGTTACTTTCGCCAATTTGTCTACGTGGTCGTGCTTGCGTATGCCAACATGAGATTGGTAATCCATAAAATTTGAATGTTGAAATTACGCTCTGTGCATAGGTTACGTTACGCTTAATGCAAACTCACAATTTTTTCATCGCCACCTGCTTGAAAGAATTTCAGGCGTCCGAAGAGCACTGAGGTCAAAGAAATTTATCCAGAGCCCCTAGACATTAAGAATCGTTGCGAGGAGTATACCTGCCAGTCGTTTGTGTAGTGTTGGTCCAGTTTTGTATTCTCATATTAACTTGATGTTGTAGTAAGCCATTTTTGTACACAGCGAAAGCACAACCAGCTTTGTATCACCACGGACTGTACGGATCCGTCGGCGTAACACTCATGCATATCGCCCATAGGATTCTGTGTGTTCCTTTACCGTTCCTAGCGCCAATTTGTTGCAAACCACACAGTATGCACCTGTTTTTTTGTGGTAGAAATGTAAGGTTGCCGATCAATGTTGAAATTATTCCATAGGTGGAATGGAGCGACTTTTGGTATTTTACTAATTGAAACAATTGAGTTTTTATAATGTCATGGAGATTTGTGTATCAGAGGGCGAGAGTGTGTGTGAATTGTCAAGTTCTAATGCGTGATTTATGTTGACAGTTGTTTTTGGAAATCTGAGAGATACATTCCTTTTTACCCATCGAGGTTCCCTCAGAGCTTGACCCCCAAATATGGTGGAAATAAATATTATTCTATCAGAAAGGATGGAAGGTTTAATTCTGATCTCATATTTACTATCCTTGCTGTTCTCGGGGCGCGAGGATAATCCTCGTAGCTTCATTTTGCACTACCTCCAAACTACCTATTCTGATTCCTTACACTGCAACAAGGTGCGGTGCATGGTAGTTTACAACTGAACCTTATAAAAAGCCAAGTAAAAAACAGTCTAAACGAGCTTAACATTGAGCCTGTTCCTTCCGACAAGAAAACTTTCAAAGGTTTCAATCTCCCCGAGTCCTCTTCTTTGAGAGAAGACAGGTCCTGCATATTTACATTCACCCCGAGATAAACAATTTTTGTATAATTGTGGGCATATGTCAAGCTCCTGGTCACCTATGCGGAAAAAGTGTGTGGGGGTATGATATGGGTTAGAGCCATGTTTTCTCAGCGGAAAATGGGAAGAAATTCCACACTCATGAGCCTTTGCTGTGATCTCTGTCGAGAATATTTGCATCCTCTCTTGTGATGATGCTTGACCGCATATGGTCACAGCATAGCAATAAAGGATTCACCATCCCACGTGGGATATCTGGCCACCAGCTTGTGCTGAGGATAGAACAGGGCATAGGGCTGAGAACTCCTCCCTGTGGGTCCCAAGTTCAAAAGACTGTGAAGGGAACTTCTCACTCCCCTGAACGGACACTTGCAGATCTGTTCGAGAGATACATTATAATCCAGTTCAATATCTTACCCCAGATGCCAAAGCTTACTAAACGTCTAGCGAGAACTCTCTGTTTGCATTATGTCAAAAGCAGACTTAGGTCAAGAAAAACAGTGTGCTTCCCTGATTAGAGTGTGAAAAGTACCTGCAAAGCAATGTTGTGTGCTACGACCGATAGGATAATCCGTACAGTCTGTGAGTAATTTACTTTGTAACCCGTTCTTTTTATACCTGAGTCTGTTCAAAAATTATCCTTTCATAGAACTTGCATACAAATGAGGTTAATGAAATTGGTCGGTATTTTCAGTGTTGATTTCGGTATATAGGATGATTAGACTGCGTGTCCAGGGGCAGGCAGAATACCTTGTGACAAACTTAACCTGTATAGGTGCAAAAGGGGATTACAGGTACTGAGCTATAAGGGGAGGACACTATAGGTAATTCCATCCTCACCTGGCGGACGCTTTTCCTTGATCAGTGCATTGTTCAGTCCCCACTTCAGTGATCTCAGCCAAAGTCATGAGGGGCAGTATCAGAAACATCAATCTCAATGGCAAATTTGGCGTTCAATTTTAGAATTGACTAAGGTGATCCGAATATTTGTGGGAAGTGAGCTCAATTTGGACGCCCAGCCCATGACTAAGGAGATATCTGACTTGTGCAAAGAGGGACTATGGAACTCGGGGTGTTAGTTTTGTTTGCCTGAAATTCGATTATTTTTTTCCAGACCTCCGACATTGAGGATTATTGTTAATGCTGTTGTAGGTACTGTTCAAAGTGTCATTTCTGAAATGAGTTTTTAATCTCCCGTAGGGTGTTTGTTAGCCTCTACCCCCCCTTTTTAAGAAATTCAATAAGGTTGTCCACGGGTATTATCCTGCTTGTAGATATCATAAAGCTTCCTGAACTCGCTTTAGTTCCCTTATCAATGCAGGGTCACTGGAAACACTTAGGTTGTTGAAGCGTTGTGTTGCTGTTCTGAAGGTTTCTTTGGACAGACCCAAGTGTTGTTAGTAATCAGGAGGCACTGTTGTCATGTCCATGGAAAATTTATTCAACACTTGTTGCTGTGTAATCATTGTACCAGTCATAGATACGTGCATTTAAAGTGAGGTTCAGGTAAAGGGGGATAGAAAAATTTTTGACCCATTTGTTTTTGTAGACTGAGTATTAAACAGCGTATCTCGTTACTATTGCAAAGTCGTCACTGATTATCTTTGTTGCAAGCATGCTTCTGACGTTTCCAGCAACAAGATCCCTTTCCTAGTACATAATCTAGCCTGCCCCCGCCACGTGAGTTTGCTGTCTGTATCATATACTGTCATAGATCTGTGTTCACAAAATGTCGGAACTCTCGCCATTCAATTGCATTGACTATCTCCTAAATGTATAATGTCTAGCGATTAAAATCTCCCATGCATATCGTCCGTGATTCTGAAAGTTGGGCAGTGAATCAGTCTGAAACTTTCTACACTTGCGTATAACATTGTACGAGAGAAAAACCCAGAGGCTGTTTGAATATGGTAAATGCTGATACTGCACATATTGTCATTAGATTTCGCACCAGCTTATCGGTTATGTGTCACTGACATAAGTCAATAGGCCTGTATTGCCTGTGTTCTATAGGAGTGTAGCTAATTCTAGGGGGGTGTTATTTAGTGGCTGATGTGAAGGGCTCTTTGTAAACAGATAACGTCAAACATTATGGTTATGAATATAGTAAAGCAAGTATTAATTCTTACGGTTGACACACGTATATTCCATGAAAGAAAAGTATTGTTTTCTTGTCCTCATCACACCCTATGTTTAAACTTTGTTCTCCATTATCATTTTTTTCAATTCAGCAAATCTTCTTGCCTGATGCTTTTTTTCATTCAGCCAATCTCTACCTGATGCCTCTTATTTCCTCCGGCCGTATCCATGTCTTTTTCACCAATGGTTATCCTGTGCACTGTTTCCTAGGATGGGGAATCCCCCTGGCAGTTGCGGAATTACTGGGGTTGGTGGACGTCACCGGCCCTGGGTGGGTGTGTGTGGCGGGCGGGCATGCCACTCCGCGGTCGATGGGTTAACGGTCGGGCAGGTGTGGGGGGGGGGTGCTCGTGTCGGTGTTGGGGGACAGTTTACGGTGTCCAGGCAGTAAACACCGCCGCTCTGCACCTGACGCACCTCTTCACGGATGGTGGCGGCGTCCTCGTTGTCGTTGTCCTTCCCGTTCGTTTCTTGCAGGGCAGTCTTTGCCTGGTGAGCTCTGCACAGACAGCCACATGCTGTTTCCTTCCTGCCAATATTTAGCTACGTGGCCATAACCTTGACACTTGTAGCAGATACAACCTCTGAGCACCACGGCGAATGGAGCTCGGCATGGATGTATCTCCAAAGAATTGGTTACTTTTTAGGTAGGCGGTTGTGCACGACTCACTACCAATGATGAGCCTGTTGAAAGGCTGTACGTCCTTATAGATCCTAGGCTTTAAACAAACGCCCGGAAGATGCAGTGATTCATCAGCGGCCGCTCCTTCGCGAAACCTGGTAACAGGTATTCCGTATTTTTTTCTTTTTAGGCTGAAAGTTCGTCTTTGTTCTGCAGAGAGATCCCCGCAAAAAGTGCCATTAACCAATCAGGGCAAATATTGTTGGTTGTTTCGTCGTACATAGGACGTAGCGCGAGGATCCATCTCCCCTGCACAATATCTAGCGGCCTTCCTCTTGGAGGGGGCGGGCAGGCTGGGATGACCCCTCAATCAACCTTATTTACGACGGAAGTCGTGTCCTCCGGGAAAGGCCAGTCTTAAATGTACCTCTCCCCGGGGGCGATGGGTTCGCGATTTTGGGTAGTCCGTTTGCTTTTTCGGGTCCAGGTTGCTGGTGTCATGCGGCATGGTTTTCATTCTTCCTTCCTGGTCTGAACGCGAGTTGGAATCCCTGTTATCAGCATCAGGGTCGCAGTCGAATCCACAATCTTCATATCCCTTGTTCGGTGGAATCCAATCCCTCCCATAGAGTGGGTGAGGGGGTGGTAGTGACTCGGCACTGGGGGGGACAATCGAGTACGTACCAACACTCAAACCATGGTAGGGACAGTGGAGGGGGTGGTTGTCCGTCGCTTCTTGGGTGATTAATTCCATGCGGTCGGGGCGATGGGAGGGTGCGAGAGCCAGGTCAAGTGCTGTCACAATACATGCACAGGTTCGCCAACGGTCGTTGGTACAGCACCCTGTTACCGTAGCACCAACTCAGTATTCGTAAATTTTACTAAGCACTGTTTTCTAGAGTCCCTGACATAATACCGACACTAATTTGGTGTATGTACCACACACACACACACACACCACGCACTCCTCTGGGATAAGGACAACCCCACAATTGAGGGGGTTTATTCCCGTAAAATCGTCAGAACACAGAGGAATCCTGATGACGTCCTGCTTTGGTGTTACTAGGCTTACAACCTGACTTGTGCAAATGGCCTGAACAATGGAGTGCGTTGTCCCTAGAGAAGTCTAGCTTTTAAAAATGCCGACCTACGATTAGT
>NW_023659445.1:15000-17500 GCF_015228065.2 Penaeus monodon
GTCAAGGTTATGGCCTACGTAGCTAAATATTGCAGGAAAGGAAACAGGATCGTGCTGTCTGTGGCAGGAGCTCACCAGGCAAAATGACCTGCCCTGCCAAGAAACGACGGGAAGGACAACGACAACGAGGACGCCGCCACCATCGTGAAGAGGCTGGTCAGGTGCAGAGCGGAGAAGGTGGGACGGCCTGCACCGTTAACTGCCCCCACAAACCGCAACGAGCACCCCCCCCCCCCACCTGCCCCGACCGACCCATCGAACGCGGAGTGAGCGATGCCCAGCCACAGCCACACACACCCACCAGGGCCGCGTTGGACGTCACCAAACCCACAGAATTCCCGCAACTGCCAGGGGGATTCCCCATCCTAGGAAACAGGGCACAGGAGAAAACCATTGGTGAAAACGACATGGATACGGCCGAGGAAATAAGAGGCATCAGGTAAGAGATTGCTGAAATGAAAAAAAGCATCAGGCAAGAGATTGCTGAATTGAAAAAAATGATAATGGAGAACAAAAGTTAAACATAGGGTGTGATGGAGGACAAGAAAACAATTACTTTTCTTTCATGGAATATACGTGGTTTCACCGTAGTAGAATAATGACTTGCTTGACTATATGCATAACAATAATGTTGACGTTAATCTGTTACAAGGCCCTTCACATCAGGCCACTAAAATAAAAACCGCCCTAGAATAGAGGCTACCCACTCCTATACGAACACAGGAATGACAGGCCAGTGACACGAATATAAAATCGCAAAGAGGATGATCTACAGCAAAGGCCAACAGAAGAAAGAGATGAGCGCCAAGAGCAGACAATAACAACTTAGAAACATACCGGGACAGGACAGACAAAATTAAGACAATAAAATCGACGAAAAAAACAGATGCAACGATAGAACCCAACATAGAAACAAGTCCCAAAAAATACTGGCTGCTTTATCAGGGAGCACCCACCAACGACAATTAAGCAGAGCGGAAGAAGACAGTAACCGCAGCGAGATAGACGGCACTAGATATCAAAGAAGATACGCGTGTGTGTGCATATATATATATTATAATATATTGCAATATATATATATATAATATATATATTATATATATATTTAATATATATATATATATGTATATATAATATATATGCATATAATATATAGACATATACATATATTATATAATATCTATATATATATAAAGTATATAATATATAATATATATATATAGAACATTACAGATAGATAGAGAGATTAGGGTTGTGTGCATAGTATATATATATATAGATATAATATACTATATATATATAATATATATATATAAGATATATATACATATAATAATATATACATATATGTTTTTTTTTTTTTTCTTATGCGGTAGGTATGTCTTGAACCGCCGTCGTAACAGATGATACATTAGTTTTATGTTGTGGATGCTCTTGGAGGAGTACGTGGTAGGGTCCCAGGTCATTCCACGTGAGAGGCGGTACCTTTAGGTAATCATTATCTATAGTTATCCGGGTGGGACCAGCACGACTTGGGCTCGCTGACACACCAGTGTGCTAGGTACGGCAATTAGAGGTGAAGTTCTTTGACCTAAGGGCAACAACGGCCGGCCAGTGACTCGAACTTCGAAACTCAGATGCCGTCGTCTGGCGACAGTCTTGAGGCCGACGCTTAACCACCGTCACCACGTCTATTTATAGCTACACTACTGAGCGGTTATTTGGCAGTGCCACCTTGCCTGATTGGGATTTGCTTCCTCTCTTTTCCTTTCATCTATTCTTTTCCTCTTTTTCTTGACTGTTTTGCTCACGGGACTGTAGTTGCTCTCTGTGATACCACTCGCAATCAAACGCCGCAGCGGAATTTCCGCTCCACTACCGTCTCCTCCTCGTCCCCGTCGGGAAAGTCAGCCTCACAAGCCCCGCTCCTCCGAACAGAAACTTTGCTCCATGAGGAAACCCATCAGTGTGGGTCACCGTCTCCCTTCCTTCAACTCTCACGTTCCTCAGCCATATATAAAGAGATTATTCATCATTAATCAAAGGGGCAACGCCGACGGGGGCGATGGCACGCATCCACACCTCGCTTCCAGCGGGACGAGGATCCCATCGAGGCGAGTTTCCAGGCAGGCACACGGAACCATCACTAAATTCCCCGTGACAGCTCTCGTCGAGCTTGTCCAAGTCTTGATCCCTGGGTCGTCCCCAACAGGTCTCCCCACCAGGGTGGTCTCGCAGAGAGACAACTATTATTGCTGATACCGTGTATATGAGACTGATGGAAAGAGCGCGTTCTATGCAAACTGCATCTGTGGCAGACAATTACACCGGCGAGATATTCGCATCGCAGGTGACTCAATGCGATATCCGGCTGGGACCGAGCATGGACTATGAGATGTCGTCGGCCCAGGCCGGGAGGCTGTGATCCCAAGCGAGAATAGCCCTTCTCCGGAACTTAGCTACGGTCCCAGAAAATTAGGATCTTTGCTCCTGGTACCAA
>NW_023659446.1:0-17500 GCF_015228065.2 Penaeus monodon
TTTGTGAACATAGACTTGGATGCTCTTGCTAGGTTGCACATATATTGAAAAGTTCTCATAAGGAAGAACTAGTAGATCTGATTAACACTCAAAGGCCTGAAAGCTGTACCATAAGGCACTACGATCAGTATAGGGATGGCAAGCCTTCCTATGGGTGGCACCGAAGTCAAACCAGACATTGTGACGTGGTTATTGCCAGAATACGTTTAGGTTACAGAATGTACTGGCAACTGCACGGTGCAAGAAGTGCAGATGAATCTAGATGTAGACTGTGTAACGAAGAAAACAAACGAACGCTTGAGCACTATATCTCGGAATGTCATGTGATACAGCCTTTCAGACCACCTAACATGAGGTATAAAGAACTATGTGAATATTTCATTTCATCTGATACATTGGAAGATATACTCATACTATACCCTAAATTTACTATGTGATAACTCCCGTATGCAAATAACAGTGTTATTCAAACACAGTGGCAAAAGCATATGTAAGTAATAATTTTTGTATGATGTATGATTTATATTTATATTTTACCTTGTACAACTACAGTAGTTACAGACTACTGTACAATGTCAGATATATGTAAAACTGTAATCATGATTGCCCACGCCTGAGCAGATAGCCAGGGTGGTAAATAAACTTACTTAACTTAACTTAACTTATGCACCGACGCGCCAACTTTCGAAAAACTCTACGGGAACCAAACCCATCGTTCGGCAAAAATCTACGGATTTCACATAATCCAGATCCCCCGTGGTAATCGTACAATGCGTTCTAACCAATAAACCAACCTAACCTTATTCCTGTGGGATTTATATACTACGATCTATATATTCTCTAGCCAGGGCATAGTCCCCTGGACCCCCATGGTATTTTATACGCCTAGCCAGGGGGCTACGCCCCCTGGACCCCCAGGGTAAAACCATATACCTTTATATCGCGAAACACCGAGCGTTTCTTTGCTTCCGTCTATGGTCACAATTGTTTGGTTTCTAATCACTTTTTTCAGCAGTTGCAGCACTGGATGGGTTTAAATATCAGGTTGTGATAGAAACGAATGTCTATTTGTCCAGTATGTCCACAAAAGGGCTTTAAAAATGACCCGGAGTCGACGCAGCACTTGAAATAAAACATTGTTCACCGGCGTTCCTCGACGTATTGGCACTGCTGGCCTGTCAAATCTCCCGGAGGCAAAGCGCGCATGCGCACATGGTTATTGTACAGAATAGCATAAATACTTCCCAAAACACGTAAATGAGGAACAATAAAAGGAAAAGAACACATTGCATACATGAATTCAAGAAAACGGTCGCTGATAATGACAAAATATTCGTTCTCACGAGCGCGTAGCAATATAAAGACTACTTGGTAATGAGTTCCGCGTCACATTTATTTGATTCTCGCGAAGTAAACATGGCAGGTACTTAGAAAATGAAGGGGCGATCTTCACTCTTCCCTGTCCTATATCTCCCTTGTTTTCAATTTGCACACGTTTGCCATAGATGAAAAGGGTCTTAGATTTCGTCAAGGTAACCACTCCATACATTTATTTTACTGTGCGCTTGGTTGACATGCAAGGAAACTTCGTAGGGTAAACTCGCATATTTTACACTGTTTCCTTATCTTAATGTAATAATATAACCATATATAGTACTTTATACAAAAATAGTTTAAAAAAGTATCATCTTTCTAAGAAAATAAAATATCATCTTTCTAAAAAAAAAATATTTAAGTACTAAGTGCCTTACACAGTTAAAGACTAATTAAATGAGGTATACATAAGTAGGTGGGTGCTTCACGCGCATGGTGTTGTGAAGCGATGGTGTGGTAGCCTAGATAGTGTTAAGTGCTTGCATGCCTTCTTCCTTCCAGCTGCCACCCCTGGCTAGCTCAGTGCGAAAAAGGGAGCAGCTTTTGCATAAGTCTCCCCTGCCAGGTCACAGCCTCTCCATCATCAAGACTTCTGCAGTGCCTCCTCGTGGCCACCCATGGGCAACTGGGAACCTTGCGGTCCCAGGCTAAATCTGTGGGGGATCTCGGAGCAGCAGGAGGCCCCAGAGGTACGGAGTTATGGCCCACCGGCTTGTGGACACGCCCTGGCTTCGTACCAACTCCTGCCCCCTAGCCACCCTGGGGTAATGGGGCGGCTCGGGGGAGGTGGGCCTTGCCAGTCCTCCTCCCCCCAGAATGACCCTCTGGCAACGACCGAAGTAAATGGAAATGCTGGGGGGAGGGGTGTTGTCCCTCCCACCCAGCAAGTAAGGTGGGCTGTGGGTCCCGCTGGGAGGGCAAATGTCGGGGTGCAGGATTGGAACGAGAGTTACTTGTTCCGCCTGTGGCCCGGCAGGTGCCAACCCACCATGAAGCTTGTGGGGGAAAGCCCTCAGGAACCCCACAGGTGGATAGGCAGTCCCACAGCCTGCCGACCCCCTTTCTTTGGGGCTGTGTCGGTGGGGGCAGCAGAGGTGGCGTGCACCCGGAGTTACCACCCGAGGCTTGATCTCAGGCGTTCTTTCCGGGTAGGCGCTTGGAACATCCGGTCCTTGTGGCGGGATGAGCAGTTACCTCTGCTATCGCGGGAATTGAAGCGACTGGGAGTTGAGATGGCTGCCCTCTCAGAAGTGAGAAGACCTGGTAGTGGCACGATCAGTGTGGGTGGTTACACCTACTACTGGTCGGGCCGTGGCGATGGTCACCACCTCCAGGGTGTAGCCATAGCCATCTCCAGTAGACTTCAGCCCGCGGTAGTCGAGGTGACACCGGTTGATGAGCGTATCATGGCATTGAGACTGAAGCATGCTTTTGGCTTCTTGTCTCTTATTGCTGTATACGCTCCTACCGATGTATATAAAATCGATGTGAAAGAGGCGTTCTACGCCAAACTCGCATCTGTGGCAGACGATTGCCCCCAGCGAGACATTCGCATTGTTCTGGGCGACTTCAATGCGGTATCCGGCTGTGACCGAGCTGGCTATGAGATGTCTGTCGGCCCCCATGGCTCGGGAGCTGATCCCAGCAGCGAGAATAGCCTCCTTCTCCGGGACTTTGCTAGGGCCCAGAAAATGAGGATATCTGGTTCCTGGTACCAGCGCTCCAACCCACATCGCTGGACTTGGTACAGCGATACGGGTACTGTGGCCAAGGAGATCGACCACCTTCTTGTTAGCACACTATGGAGGATCCTCCAGAACTGCAGGGTTTACCGGAGTGCCGAGTTCTGTGGCACCGACCATAGGCTGCTTGTGGCTACCCTGCGGGTTCACTTCAAAACTCCCCGTCCCTCCAGTGGCCACCCTAAGATCTTTCACTTGGACAGACTAAGGGAGGTGGAGTGTGCCTGTGGGTTCACCACGGCAGTCTCTGACCGATTCACAAGAACCAGCAACCTGACGGACCCAGTTGCTCTGTGGGAGTTCTTCAAGCGCGTAACACTCAAAGCAGCTCAGGAGTCCAAGGACAAAGCAGAATACCATCTCCCCGGAGACATTAGAGGCCACTGAAGTGTGTCGCTAGGCTCGGCTGAATGGGAATCAAGTCTTCCGTCGTTCCATGGTGCGTAGGGCTCGAACACTGCTGAGAATAGACAAGGAACAGTCCATCAGGATTCTTGCTGAGGAGGTCGAAGGCCATTTCTTGGTAAATGACCTTCGCCCTGCCTACCAAGCCCAGAGAAAACTGAACCCTAAGCCCTCCTCACAGATGACTGCAATCTGATCAGCGGATGGACGGATCACCTCAGATCATGTTGGGGTTCGTGAACGTTGGGCTGAGTATTTTGAACAGTTTTTACCAGTTGGACCCTCCAACCCGTTAGCTGGATGCAAGCGATGTCGCAGTCCCTGTGCCGGTCCCACCCATCAGTGAGGAACCTCCTACCCTAACAGAGGTTAGGCTGGCGATTTCCAAGCTGAAGAGTGGGAAAGCTGCAGGCATATGTGATATCCCTGCTGAACTGCTAAAGGCTGGGGGTGAACCTATTACTCGGGGCCTGCATACAGTCCTGACTGCCATTTGGCAGTCTGGTACCATTCCCCCTGACCTGCTGAGGGGTGTGGTCATCCCTCTCTGGAAGGGGAAAGGGGATCGTTGGGACTGTAGCAACTACCGTGGCATTACACTGCTCAGCATACCAGGTAAGGTTCTCGCCCACATTCTTCTGAAACAGATCCGCAACTACCTACTGAGGCATCAGAGACCGGAGCAGTCTGGATTTACCCCTGGCAAGTCCACAATAGACCGTATACTAGCGCTTCGAGTAATTGTGGGTTGCTCGCAGCCTACATCGACCTCAAGAAGGCGTTTGACTCGGTGCATCGGGAATCGTTATGGGAGATCCTGAGGCTCAGGGGAATTCTGACACAGATTATTGGCCTGATAGCAAACCTCTATACTGGTACTGAAAGTGCTGTAAAGTGTGGTGGGGGTATGTCGAACTTCTTCCCTGTTAATTCAGGGGTGAGGCAAGGCTGTGTCCTTGCACCAACACTTTTCAACACTTGTATGGACTGGATAATGGGCAGAGCTACTAGCCAAAGTCAGTGCGGAGCAACACTAGGCAATATTAAGGTCTCAGACCTTGACTTTGCCGACGATGTTGCCATCCTATCTGAGTCCTTGGAGTCACTTGTGGCGGCTCTTGATGCATTTAGCAATGAGGCGAAGCCCCTAGGCCTAGAGGTCTCCTGGACCAAGACCAAGATTCAGGACTTTGGGGGCCTAATAGGGGAACCTGTTCAGTCGATCCATGCTCGTGGCGAGGACGTTGAAGTTACAGAAAGTTTTACATACCTTGGTAGCGTAGTCCATATCTCTGGGTTGTCAGACCAAGAAGTCAGTAGAGCGTTTGGAGATGTCAGTACCTATGCAGAAGGACCAAGCTGCGTGTCTTCAAGGCCTTGATACTTCCAGTTTTGCTCTATGGAAGCGAAACCTGGACGCTATCCAGTGCCTTGGAGTCTCGCCTTGATGCCTTTTGTAACAATTCCCTTCGCCGGATCATGGGGTACAGTTGGCAGGACCACGTGTCCAACCGGCGGTTACACCGTGAGACTGGCATGGGACCTATTACTTGCATAATCCGGGATTGCCAACTCAGGCTATATGGCCACCTAGCTCGCCTCCCTATGGACGACCCTGCCCATCAGGTTGTCTCTCTGCGAGACAACCCTGGGTGGAGGAGACCTGTGGGACATCCTAGGAGATCATGGCTTGGGCAGCTCGACGAGACCTGTCGCGAGGAATTAGAGATGGGCCATGTGCCTGCCTGGAGACTCGCCTCGAGGGATCCTCGTGGCTGGAAGCGAAGGGTGGATGCGGCCATGCGCCCCCGTCGGCGTTAGCCCCTTGATGATGATGATCATGATGATACATAAGTAACATTTTGCGTAAGAGCCGAGGTAGTGAGGTATACAAGGGTGGTCCACAGCGAATTTTTGGGTTATTCTTACTTCGTGCCTAGTGGTCATTACATGTTTGTGGTGTGTGTTTGTGTGTATAAATCCCCCAACCACACACCCACACACCACACACAACCCACACACACACACCACATATATATATATGCTTAATATATATATATAGTATATTACTCTAATATATATATTGTATTATATAATCTATGGTATATATATACATATACGTATATGGTACGCTATATATACGCATGTATCAATGTATATATAACTATGTTCCTTGCTTGCTGCTGATGTTTGTACCATCTGATCCATGGTGGCGCTCTTCAATGCATTAGTCTCAATGAGGCGTAGCTCTTATGGCCTAGAAGTCTCCTGGACCAGACAAGAAGATCAGTAACTTTGGGGGCTTGTTAGGGGAACCCTGTTCAGGCTATCATGGCTTGTGTCGAGGACTTTTGAAATCAGAGAGTTTTCATACCTTGGTAGCGGATCATATCTCTGGGCTGTCAGACCAGAAGTCAATAGACGGAGTATTGTCCTGGCAACCAGGAGCTATGAACTCTAATCCAACAAGAGCATTTGGACATCAATGTTCGGTACCTAGTCAGAAGGGCCAGAGCTACTGTCTTCATCTTTGAACTGCCATTTTTGCTCTATTAATCGAAACATGGACGCTTTCTAGTACACCTTGGAATCTCGTCTTGATGCTTTTGTAACATATATAGTATATAGATTGGCGTATCGTTGTGTTATTTATATATATATATTATTCATTATAATGAACACCATCATTCTAGTCCTATTAGAACATATAATATGATATATTATTAGTGATGGGTATCGAGTATATATATAATATATATCTATAACGTATATATATATATACATATATATATAACAAAAAAAAAAAAAAAAAAACCCCAACAACGACATGATATAGTATATTATATAATATATATATATATATATATATATAGATATATATATATGTATATATATAGTATATATATATTATTAGATATATTTGGGTTTGTGTTTTATATATAGTAAGATTGTGTGTGTGTGTGTTGTGTGTGTGTGAGTGTGAGGGTGTGTGTGTGTGTGCGTGTGTTGTGTTGTGTGTGTTTGTGTGCGTGTGTGCGTGTGTGCGTGTTATATATACTATATTGTATATATATATATATATAGATATCTATCTGATATATATACCATATATCTATATATAACTATATTAATAATTATATTATATCTATATATATATATATGTATTTAAAATATATTTATATATATATATATATCGATATATATATATATACTATTATATATTATATAATATTATGTATATCTATCAGTGCTATCGCTATATCTATATACTATCTACTATATATATTATCTATATTGTCTACTTATATTATATTTATATCATATATATGAACTCTATCAATCTATCTGTGTTTGGTGTGTGTGTGTGTGTTGTGTGAATTTGTTTTGTGGTGTCTTGTGTTGTGCGTGTGTTTGTGTTGTGTGTGTGTGTGTATTGTGTTTGTGTTTTGTGTGTGTGTGTGTGTGTGTGTGTGTGTTGTGTGTGTGTGCGGTTGTGATATTGTTGTGCTGAGTTAGCATACACATACAACTACACATAAAACACGGCACACCCGCAAAAGTGAGTAGGATGAGAGATAGATAGATTAGGTAGATCGATAGATAGATCGGTAGATAGTTAGTCCCTTTTATACGGGAACGATTGAGAAGAACCAAGAAACCACACCATTGACCCATGTAAAACCGAATTGGGGGTTCGCCAAAGAATCTTAAATCTTCGAACATCCAGGGAGCAGAGAGTGTTCCATCTGCCGCGGTCAAGAATTCTGCCAGATGTTGTTCTTTTCTTAGCTATAACAAGTTGTATATGGAAGTTGTATTGTCTGGCGTTTTCATGTGGGTCCGGGTTTGGCGCAATTTAACAATAAGGTTAGATCGCAATTGCAATTGTGCCTCTGCAAATAGCATCATTTTCTTTCTTTATCTTATCATTTTTTGTTATCTCGCTCTCTACCTCTTTTCTGTGGTTTCTTTGTTTTCATTGCATTCATTACTACGCTATTCTTTATGTTTGGCAGTACGTATTGTAATGAGCACTAGGACACGAAGTAAGAATGACCCAAAATTCGTGCTGTGACCACCCGTTTGTATACCTCACTTCTTTGTCTTAACGGATATGTTACTTTATGTATACCTCATTTTAATTAGTGGTTTTATCTGTAAGACAATCAGTACTTAAATATTTCTTTAGACAAGACTGATAATTTTATTTTCTTAGCAAAGATGATACTTTATTTGACCTATTTTGTATCAGTACTATTTCTGTTGCTGGTATATTAAGGTTCCATGATGGATATTTTAATGAAGAAAACCGAATTATTGCTAATTTTGGGGGACAACTGGAGAATTCACTTAAGTTGACAGTCTGGTTATAAGCGTTCCTTTGCTAAGTGCCGAACATATGCTTTTTAATATATGTGACCGAGTAATGTTAAACTTTAAGATATACAGTGTTAGAACCCAGATATTATCAGTCCTACCAATATAGATGAGAGAACCGTAACCATAAGTGCCTGGTAAATTCCACTACTCAAAATCAGGTGGATCGACAACTAATTGGTGTGACTTAGAACGCAGATTTGAAGATCAATAAAATCTGGTCGTTCGCCATATTGGATGTACCCAAATGAAACCGTGAGACTAACGGCTAATATGGCAGCGTGTACCACAGGTGCTGTGCATTTTGTGTGTAGCAAGTCGTATATATCACATATCTATTGGAAATTGAGATCGAAAATTTTCGATAGGATACGTTGGAATGGGAATGACGACGACTGAATCGATGATAAAGCGGATTTTTCAAGGACTTTAACGGTAAGTTCCTACTCTAGCCGTTGTTTCTAAATCGCGATCATTATCATGAACGATCGACTATTTCTTTCTTGGAATCTCATATGAGTTACATTTAATCATAAATGCAGCTCCAAATAACAGTTTAAGTAGGAGATTAAGGATTTTATTTTTGATAGGCTTATGGTCAGAAGAAACTTTTGACGAAAGTGCGGGTATCCTTATGGACATTAATCAAGTTTTAGACATAAAATACCCTTATAAATCATCTAAGATCACTTGAGAATAGCCTTAAAAGCTTTCTAATCACTCCAACTGCAATAAAGCAATGCCTGTCCATTTGTTGAAATAAATGCACATTAAAAAGAAAACGCCTATATCTAGGTTATATATATATATAGATATATATATATATATATATATATAGATATATCTATTACTATATATATTTCCCGACGACTTATGCTTATGTTTTGAGTACACCTTCAATATGGCCGCTCACGATTTCAGCTTGGCTTCGCTCTTCAAACATAGATGCTCGCTTCCAGCTCTTTTTGAGATTCATGTGGTAAATGCCCGAAAGAGCTAGTGGCCTGCGCACGTAATCACTTGGATACCATTCATTATGTTTCTCTTGTTATTATTGAGGCTTTAAACCCTTCAATGGAGATTTTTTTTTTTTTTTTTTTTTTTTTTTTGTTCTCTCTGTGTTTTTTTTTATGAAAGTCCTTGGAGAGATCCACCAGATTGTAAAGCAGTATGCCATCTTAGGAATCCTCGAACTGATACATTGCAAATATTAAGAAATTGAGAAAAGTGTGTACAGACAAAGGATTCAAGAAGGAAGACATAAGAGAGGACAGTTTTTTATACTACACACCTTAGTGAGAAGTGGAACATCTGTGTCATTAAGGTTTTGTTGTACAAGTTTTAATGATTTATAATTCAATATATCAAGAAGTGTAAGATTATTCAATGCTTTGATATTACCCTCTCTCAGTTCCCTCTGAGATACTGAAATTAGATCATCATAAACCCTCGTATGATTATTATGTTCTATTTTTTACTACGTGTGGTTTCACATCAGATTATACAGGAGAGCTCCACTTGAAATGTTAATCTTAGTAGTGCCGCTCTCTAGATAAAGCCGCGAGTGGACTTTCCAGTATAAAGGGAATATGTGGCTTTGTCCCATAGAGAGAAGGGTGGGCGCAATACAGTATGATACAGTCTCGTATACAAATATATCGGACGGCACACCCAACACACACACACACACACACAGAAGCACATGCACACACTTTACACACACACACAGCAACACCACCCACCACACACACAAATACACATTCACGACAAACACACACATCCCACTAGATAGCGCAATAAATAAATAAATAGAGAGGCTATATATTATCTAATTATGTTATATAATATTATATATATATATATATATTAAGAAGGAAAGGAAAGGAGGAGAGAGAGAGAGGAGGAGAGAAATTTTTTTGTTATTTTTTGGTATGCTTTATTTTTCCCCAAATTTAATCTGTGTTTAATAAATTTTAATTTTTATAATTCACTTGCTGTATTATTCGTTTTTTTCTAAGTTAGTGAGAGTTAAAAACCCTTTAAAAAATTCACTCAATTTGGCATGCATTCCTTTTTGATATGTCTACCGCTCGTCGAAACGAAATTTTGCCCTTTGGTGGCGTGTAAGGGGGTAAACTAGAACATGCCACCTTAAATCTTTATTAATAACAAAATTCAAAAAAAAATCAATAATGAGGTGGTGAAAACGATCTTGAAAATGATAAAAATTATTTTTCTGATTCTGATATGGTGATGAAAATGAAATTAATATAAAAAAAAACGACTATAATATATGCTAATAAAAAAAAAAAAAACAAATAAAAATTATAATAAAAATAAAGAGAGAAAAAATGATAGATATTTACACACGTACACACACCAAAAACAGCCCCACACACATACAGAAACCACAAACACACGATAAAAAAATCATAATAGATAAATATAGATATAATGATGACAGATAGATCTATAGACCATACTACTACTACATACAAACAATAGATATAGTATAGATGATAAAAATCATAGATAATAGATACATCTGCATCATTTTATGCAACATCACACATATAATAAGAATAAATAAAAACAACTTACATGCATAATATATATATTATTAAAAATATATATTATATATATAATATAAATATATATATTTAATATATAATATTATAATAATATAAATATATAAATATATATATATAAAAATTTTATATATATGCATATATAAATATATATATATATATATATATATATATATATATATATAATATAAAATTTTATATCACACTCCCCACACACACACACATCACACACACACCACACATACACCAAAAGCACACACGCATAATAATTACATATATTATATATTTTAATATATATATATATATAAATAATATAATATTATATATCAAATGCTATGTTTATATATGTATATATATATTAAAATATTTATATAATATATATATATATTTTAAAAATATATATGTCTATATATATATAATATATATATATATATAATATATATATATATATATATAGTATATATATCTCTTTGTGTGTGTGTGTGTGTTTGTGTGTGTGTGTGTGGTGTGTGTTGCTTCGTGGTGTGTGTGGGTGTGTGTGTGTGGTGTGTGGTGTGTGCTGTGTGTGTTTGTGGTGTTGTACATATAAACCTATGAGATGTAGTATATACATATGTAATATATACGTATACAATCGATATATATATATATATATATATATATATATAATATATTATATATATATATACATACACGTATTATAACAATATATATACATACATAGGTACCTTATATCACACAATATATATATATCATACAATATATAAATGACAGTGGTATATATAGACATATTATATATATACATATATGGAGATACATGTATACTATATACTTCATCTGGTGAAAGTGGTGCTCCCAACTCACTGTGGTCCGCTTACATCTGGTGTGGCTTATGGGGGTGACTACACTTAATGTGGGGCTTGCGGGTGGACTCTCGCTTACATCTGATGAGCAGCGGTATCAAGAGACTCACGAACGGCCGACGCATATCGCCTACCAACCTCGCCTCGCCGGACGGCCTGGTTGCCGATCACGCACGAAGTGCCTCCCGTGTTCTTTTAACGCCAAGCACGCTTCCAAGGCCTCTAGCGCATCACGCCTACCCACCCATGCCTTTCCTTCTACTTCGTGCTGACCACTCACGCCTGTGCTCACCCTCCTGACGAAGTCGCTGAGATACTGTATCTCGCACTCCTCGCGCCACACTCGCCAATCCGTCTCACCTGGGCTCGCTAATTCTTCGCGAACCCTCGTCAACACAGCAGGAGTCGAGTCTATCCAGCGTCCAACAATATTCCTACGGTACTATTAAAAGTAGTGTACAAAAGAGTGCAGAGGTAAATAGTGCCCTCCCTAACCCACCCATACATTTGCATATAAGATTGCCTTCCTTCAAATTTAAGTAGCACACCACTCTACGAACGCACAACTACTAATCTATCTTTATTTACTAAAAAACCCATAACTTCTCCCGGCGCCTGTACCAACCATTGTTTTTTTCAACACAGCAAACGAACTCCACACACTGAGTCAAACCTAAGTGACACTTCACATCTCATTCCCCAGCCCTAACCATCCGTACGGAATTGATGTATTGTGTTAGTATTTTTCTTGTCTATTATCATTTATCCCAGATCACGCCAAATTTAGGCATATAATCATTTCTCCGTCAGGACAAAGGAGTACCTTCGATTGAATTAATTATTGTTATGTTGGGCTCGCTTCATCAGATTAGCATGTTTATGTTGTGTCGAATTAATGAAATTATCTATTTTTTTCTCTCATAATGTTAGTCATATTAGTAAATCACTTCATACTCTTGGCGCGTTATTGTTTATTCTGTGTTATACACTAGATCGTTTTTTAGTTCAGGGTTTCTTCATACTTGCCGTGCTAATCTGTCGCTCGTTCAGACGTAGATTTCGATCACCTGACTATCCTCTATCTACCTACATGCCACTCTCACTCGGAATTCACCTAAGATTGCGTATTTTACTATGTGCCATCCCTATGACTAATAAAACGAAACAAGTTCTTTTACGACGTCCTCTCGAAGTCAGTATATTTTTGTACCAGTAACTGCTGGAGTTTATGCTTCTTATGTTTAAGGTTTGGTGGAAGATGTACTGATGATTGTGGCTCCAGGTGCAATAAAGCAACACATTGGAGGACTACATGCTTTAATAAAGCGTACTCGGTTACATCACCGCAAGTAATTTTAAGCCGGCTCATGGCACGCTAACGAAGGAACCCTACGCCGCTGCACCGAGGGAGGAATACACTCCACGATTGTGAAAGCGCCGAGACGCGCACATGTTTGATTTCACGCAATGCTTGATTTTAAGCCCGGCTCAATTGCATAAAACGAAGGAATCCTGCGCAACTTTACGATTCATACGATTGAAGCGCCGGAGACGCGCACTGTTAGAATAAGTTTCAGGCACGCTGCTCTGTGTTGAAGCATATAGACTTGCCTATTTACCCAAAGATATGGATTCTTATTCACTAAACTACCTCTCTCAATATGATGTACCTTATTGAACTCGCCTAAGTAATTAATACCTTACTTGACACATTACTCTTCTCGTGAGCAAATTGTTCTTATTATGACTCTCCTTTTCTTTGCATTAGAAGGTGATTGACAAACACCTTATCATACTGCCTCCGGTAGCACCTGTTTACTGCCGGTACACTTTTATATTTCAGCACCTTCTGAAGGACGCGATGACCCTCCGCGCTACTGAATGTTGCACCTCAGTGCGACAAACCCCCGACACACGCGACTACCTGGCACGCGACGGTCTAGCGACCCTGTGTGTTGTGTGTGTGTGTGTGTGTGTGTGTGTGTGTGTGTGTGTGTGTGTGTTGACGTATATTATAAGGAGATATATTATATTATATAGATATATATATAATTATATATATATATAATTATAATATATATTACGCCTATATGGTGGACACATATACATATATATACTATACATAAATTATATACAATAATGTATATACAAAGCCACAATATATAGTGACCACACATTATTTACGATTTATATATATGCTATATATATATACATATAATATATAATATAATATAGATATAGATAGATTTATACTATATATATATACATATATATTATATATATATTCTTTTTTATCTAATTATTTATACATGCGCTTACGAAATACATTTACTTCATACTTAACATACAGATATCATACAACATATATACACAGGTAGAATCAAAATATATAAAAAAGATAAATACAAAATATATAAACACATCTATCTATCATCTATACTATCTTATCTATCTATTCATGTTATATATTAGGTAATTTATAGATAATAGTAGTATATATATATATATATATAATATCTATATGTGTCTTGGTGTGTGTGTGTTGTGTGTGCTGTGTGTGTGAGTGTTTATGGTATGTACGTAGTATTAGATATATATATATATATATATATTACGTATATATATATATTTATATATATATATGTGTGTGTGTGTGTGTGTTTGTGTGTGTGTGTGGGTGGTGGTGTGTGGGTGGTGTGTTGTGTGTGTGTGTGGTGTTGTGTGGTGTGTGTGTGTGTGTTTGTGGTATGTGTATAGAAGGTATTTAAATAAATAACACACACACTATCACACCAACACACACAACACACACACACGCACAACACACACATACACCACACATACACACAACACACACACGCCACACCACACAGCACACATATATTATATATAGATATATGGGTATATATATATATATATATATAGATGTATATATAGATACACTATACTATAGATATACTATATATATAATATATATATATAATATATATTATATATATGTAGTATAACAACCTATCTAATATATTTGTATTACTATTTTTTAATATGTATGCACATAAATATTCAACTAGACATAACTACATACATATGAATACTACATATATAAAATTATATATATTCATGATAATACATATAAGTATAAACATATATCAATATATCGATATATATATATATATTATACCATATTATATATATATTTATTAGACATATACAGAGTCACTTTGCTGGTATACATATCTGATTCTACATCATTCATAGTGTACCTATTATATATATCAATATACACTAATATATTATTTGTAGATCTATTTATATATATATATATATATAGTATTCTTCTTTTCAGCTTTTCCCATTCTTATATGGGGTCGCCATGTGATGATTTGGTTTGGAAGATAGTCTTTTATGGCCGGATGCACCTTTCATGACGCCAACCCTTCACCACTCACCCGGGGACGGGACCGGCACCGACTTGGGCTGTCTTGCCCAACCCAGATAGGTAGGCATCGAGGTGAAGTTCCCTTGTCAAAATCGGGAACACGCGGCCGGCCGGTGACTCCGAACACCTCGAACTCAGCTTGCAGTCGTGCCAGTCTTGAGTCCGATGCTCAACCACTCGGTTACGCGCGGCTTTATATCTATATAGTAATATATATATCACATATATATAATATATATATATATATATATATATATGTGCCACACACACACCACACACACACACACACACACACACAAACACAACACACACTAATAATATATATATATCTAATATAGATATATATATATATACTACTATATTAGATATCATTCATCATTAACGGTTAGTTCATGTCGTGAGCCGCCGTAGTTCACAGCATGCTACTCAATTGCAGTTTTCACGTGTGATGGTCTTGGAGATGTGAGTACGTGGTTAGGGTCACCAGTCCTTTCCACGGAGATGCCGTGTTACCTTTTAGGTAATCATTCTCTCTATTTGTCCGGGCTTGGGACCAGCACGGACCTGAAGCTGGCTTGGCCACCAGTGGCTACGTAGGCAATCGAGGTGAAGTTCCCTTGCCCAAGGAACAGCGCGCCGGCTGGTGACTCGAACCCTCGAAATGAGATTGCCGTCGTGACAGTCTTGAGTCCGAAGCTCTAACATTAGGCCACCGCGGCCCCATATTATATATATATATATTATAAATATATACTTATAGTATATATATATAATATATATTATAATTAATATATAGATATATCAATATTAGGTAAGATATATGGCATAAAATTAATGGATATTTAATATATATAGATATAAGGATATATAATATATATAATTATAATATATATATGATATAGTATATAGATACCTATATATAAATATATAGATTATTATATGAGATATTATGTATATGACTATATATAGATGTATAGAGGATCATTGATATAATATATATATATATATATATATATATATATAACTAGATATATACAGATAAGATTACATGTATATAAAAATCTATGGTATATAGTCTAATTGTATGGGGACATTCCTGCTTAGCCAGGTACCAGCCGTAAAGAGGAGCCCGAAATGAAATCTCGTGAGGCAGGATGAGACTAGGGACCAGGTGAGGAATAATTTAAGGGTACCCGCTCACTCTCTGAAATGTGACAATAACTCCTTGAAAAAAGTTTCTAAAGTCTGTTGTTATTTCCTTATCTAGTGTCCTTCCACTGTAGAGAAATAGTAGTAGCGGTAATAGCAAGCAATAACAGTAATGGCAGTAGTGACCATAGCATAGTGAAGTGTAGGCGAATATGCACAGCAAGATTGACCGTCGATCCTGTACAAAGTCTAACGCACCACCTGGTTAATCGTCCAGGAAACGCAAGTATTATGTTCTAAAGGAAGAGGCGGTGTGAAGGGTGTGAATGAAGTTGCACAGTGACAGGAGCAAGGTGTAAGAGTATAGAAGGTACCACAAGGTCAAGGGTCAACACGGTTAGCGTGGTTACGTCCGAGATGGAGTGCGTCCCTGTCGACTGAAGCGATAGAATGATTCTTAAGGATTGAACTCGTGACAAGCTTAAAGTAATCCGAGGGGTTATATGCCAAGATTCACACCGGGGGGGGGGGTGGCCCTTGTGTTCCCTAAATTCTTCCTTAGGCTGACATTCTATATTAAAGGCAGAGTCAGGCAGAAGACTGGCGTCTCCGAATTAACTCTAAGGTTAATAGACAAACTGGAGGGATGCATGATGGGGATCTAAAAGTATCAATACATTCTTACAAAAAGTTAATCAAATAAGAATAGGTCGAAATAAAACAGTTATAATACATTTAAAACACTAAAAGGCCGAGGAGAATCAAGACAGAACATCCAAAATCCCTGGTTAAAACAATTCAAGGATAAAAAAAAGAAAAAAAAATCGTAAAAAGAGAGCATATAACCCTATCAAGATAAGAAAAAGGTTAAAAGCACCTTACGCCTAAGCTCGTCTTCTACGACAGGAAACCATCACGACTGCAGCCTCACGAACAAAAAATGCTCTCCCCTTCCCTGACATGGCTGCCCCGGCCTACTAACACCTCCCCACAAGCAAATTGAAATAAGAGGGATCCGGGTCAACCCAGGTGAATGGGGCATTCTCTCAAAAGAGGGCGGAATCTTCCTCTTCGAAAATAAGATTTTAATCTGTTAAAAGAAGGCACCAAGGTAAAACTGCCATAAAAAAACGTGTATTTTAGCAAAAGACATGATAAAAGTCCCCAAAAAAATTACATTATTAGCCCCCAGACATCAATAATGTGCTCCTCAATGCAGATGGAATAAAAAGAAAAAGGGGATAAAAAATTTAATCAACTATTTAAAACAGAAAAAGATTACAAAAAAAAAAAAGCGATCATAAAAAACAGCTCTCGCCCGCATCTGTCCAGGCCCAATATACAGTCATTGAACGGCCACACCGTTTGCAAAGCGGAAGGGGTAAAGTTACGGTTAGACTGACCAAACCTATTTTCGTTGGAACTCGCAACGAGATCTCAGTGACTTGGAACCCACCGCCATCTGCGTTTTGGCTTACACTACGAAAAGAACACCAGTAGTCCACTGATGGATCGCAGCATCAAAACAAATCAGTCCGCAGTCCTATTAATCAGTTTAAGTCG
>NW_023659447.1:0-2500 GCF_015228065.2 Penaeus monodon
AAAAGATAGACGATAGATAGATAGATAATAATAGATAAAGATAGACAGACAAAATAATAGTGCTAAAATAGTTGATAAATAGAGATATAATAAATAAATAAATGAGTAAATAAATAAATAATAAATAAATAAAAAAATCATAAATTTAAAAAAATAAATAAATGAATGAAAAAATAATAAATAAATAAATAAATAAATAAATAAATCATAATAAAAAATAAATAATATTATGCTTGGGGTTAACTATTTTGTTTTTTTTTTTGGGTGAGCTGAGTTCCCTTTCAGGTTTTCTATCTTAAAAAAACATGTTTTGGTAATTTCTTTTACTAAAAGGAACTCTTCTCTAGAAAAAATAGCCATTCTTACTTTTTTGAAAGACCCCAAAAAAAAGTTTTGAGGAGCAAAAAAAAATCGGTTTCCCTGATGCCACAATGGTCCATTAGCTGCCTATTTGACACTCCAGATCCTTACCTCCATTCCATTCATCAAAAACGGTATGCTCATTTTTGAGCAGCGTGGACCTCCCCACCATCCTTCGCCACTAAACTCGATCTTACGCTTTTTTTCCACTTGACCATTGCAGCCCGCAAATATTTTATGTTTCGCTCAGTCTTGTCTTGGGTTTTTGCCTCTTCCTCTGTTTCCTATTACCATCCCTTGCAAGCCCTTTTCAGTTATATATTTTTAATATAATATATCTAATATATATATAATTATATATAATATATATATAATTATATACAAATGCGCAGAGTTGGTGGCTGTCGGTCCATGCGGTGTATATGAAGAGTAGAAATATATACCTAATATACGTATATTTGGGTATATATTCATATGCGTGTGTATGAATGTATGTGGTATGGTGCGAGTGTGTGTAGTGCATGTATTGTGTATGTTGTATGTATATGTTTTTATTAAGAATAGTATGTGTAGTGTATATATATGTAATAGGGGAGTGAGGAGTGTAAATGCTAAATTTAAAAAGTAAGTGTGTGTTTTATGTATAGATACTGTATGATGAGTATGTGAAAAGTATTGCGCATACAGTGTGCGTCAGCATAGTATTCATTTTTATGTGTTTATATACAGTCATAACGATGCACAGGATGTATGCGCAGGTGGTGCTCGCATACATGGGGGTGAGTATCACGTGTGTATGCGCATGTGATGTCGCATGAGTCTGTACTGGGTACAGAGTCTCTAGTAGTTACGTATAATTAAATGTGTATGCATATCAATACAAGGGAGATATGAAAGGGGTACTTGCGTTGCATGTGAAAGAAAATGAACATAGCGGGCATTTGCGGGTGAACAACTGTTTTGCACTGGCGTCATGCACTAAATAAAGTCTGTAAAAAAAACAACAAATATACACACTTCTGATATTTAAACCCATGCTCCGGGAGTATAACCTGGTGTATGAGCGGGCCGTGCGTGGCGACAGAAAAGTACACCTAGACGGGAAAAACCCTGCTGGGGGGGCTTTCAGTGGCATCTCGGCAAAACACCCCCCCTTCCCCAAGTACACCTAACCCCAGTAGGTGGGGGGAAAAGGGCTGTATACCTCTCAATCAAAAAAACATGACTGCACAAACAGAGAAAACGGCCTTATTCCCGGGGAGGCGAAGGAGCCCCGGTTCGTCGGCGATCGGACTGTTCCAGAGCGAGGGTGCTAAAAAATCCCCGGAAACAACAGGCCGCCCCCACTTTTTGTGAACCTTTGCACATATAATTAAAAGGGACAATGGAACTGATCCGACTTATAGCATTACTTGAGGAATTTTTCTTTCATCAAGGGATTTTGTAGGACTCTGTGAGGTTAGAAGACTAGGCGAAGAACAGAAAACTAAATGATGGACATGTGCTCTTTTGGAGAGGTAAACCCAAAGGGTAAAAGCAGGGGGCTTCTTATTCAAAAAACGTTAAAAAAGAATTCTAGGAATTCTATGTATAAGCGAAAGAGTGGTTCAGAAACAATAAAATAAACAATAGGTCAACTTAAAAAGATTTTCAAGTCTATGCCCCAACCTGCTGTGAAAAAATAGAGGTTCTAGAAAGTTCATTTAGCCAGCGAGAGAAAAAAACCCTTTCCCAAAATAATAATGGGAGTTTTTTAATGAAAAAAATAGGAAAAAAAGACAGTAGAGAAACCGAAATGGGAATCACGGAATAGGTCTGGAAAGGAAGGGGCAAATGCTATTGATTTTGCGGGGGCTCAATCATAAAATACTTCTTCGAAAAAAGACTAGGGGGGAAGTGGATTTGGAAGTCCCCATCTGACATAAAATTGCTTCATAATTTAAAAACAGGCGATATAGAAAAAAATGTGAAGTTTTTAATAAGTAAATGTTGGCGCGATCTTTAAATGGTCAGGGGCCAAAATTAAATTAACCTCAAAGGGGAAAAAGGTGAAAAACTCAAAAGAAAACCAAGCCAAATTAGCTAACTGAAGACCAAGCGACAGAATTTAACCCTTTAAAATCCAAAACAGATTTCCTTT
>NW_023659447.1:7500-10000 GCF_015228065.2 Penaeus monodon
CTCCCTGACGTGGTGCGGCCTCGCGCCCTCGCACTCCTCGTCGGCCACCACGAGCACGGCGCGGGCGTCGTTGCTGAGGCCGTCGCGCCGCGCCTCGTCCTTGATCATCAGCACGCAGGTCACACGGCGGTACTGCACTCCTTTGCCGCAGCTCTTGGAACATGTGCCCCAGTCTTCAACCTCGTATCTGGAAAGTTTTGTTGTTGATATGATCTTTGCTCAATATCAGCTAGTAGGGCGTTGGTGGTTTGATAAGCAGAGGCACAGAAGTATTAGTTGTTCAATCGTCAAAGGAAAAACAGGTTTCAAACCAATCTAAGAAAGCCCGATGTTTTCTGTTTACTTATAATAGTCTCACAGTCACTTATATTGCGATGTGTATGGAATATTCATAAAAGAATTTTGATTAAACTCGCATCTAGCTAATTAAAAGTTCATCCTTTGGCATAACCAAACAGTTGATTCACCTGGCAGGCCCGCACGAGGGCATAACGCATTCCTCAAACTTGGTTACAGCATCTGAATACACCTGGCAAGAAGAGGGGTCCAACCCTCCTCGGTGTGCACGTCCACACACTCCTGGACGACGGGCCGGACGCCCCTCCCACAGGTAACGCTGCAAGCCCCAACGACCGTCTTCGTCATGGCCTAAACAGAATGATATTATCAGCACACCCTCCTTCGAGTCGATAAAACTCACTTTATACTAGTGTACACTTTAGTCATCTAAAGTTGTCGAATTAAAAAGGTGGGATATGAAATAAGACTCTAGCACGCTTACTTACTGTAGGTGCATTTAAGGCCAGAAAAAACGTCCCTTCTGAGCGACGTAATTCCTGCAATCCTACAGTTGGTTGAGCATGAAGGGTCGGCATCTTCACAGGGAATGCGCCCCCTTGATCTTCCTTTGTCGATGGAGACCGCTGGACTTTCAGAGCGGCCTCGAAGTCCCCGGGCAGAGTCTGCGAGACAATCATATATCGGAAGTCTAGATCGTGATTTTCTCTGAGTATATCGGAAGGATTTTCATCATAAGAGTTTTGTCTAGCGTATAGTGCTCGTCCTGCCACTCGAGGGACGGATGCCCCTTAACGACGGCCCTGTTTGTGGCGCTGGGGCGGTAGACGAAGACGGCGGCCGCCGGCCGTGATGGCGATGGAGACCGGCTGACACTTACTGAAGGATTCCAGCGCAGCTGACTCCGAACACCCAGGATCCAGGCCAACAAGACGCTGGCAACAACTTGCACAGACTGGTCGATTGCGCCAAGACGGCCGTCCACACTCTTTAAAGATTTCCCAATGGTACTTAGGCGAACGCCATTTTTACTGGGGCACGTCTTGCAGGGAGGCAGTAGTTCTGCAGGGTTTCTTGACTGGCCACTTTAAGTCGTGTTGCCAGTGTCAAGATCTATAAAAATCACATACTTCGCACAGTGGGCTCCGGCGAACAAACAAACAGATCGTGCAGGGAAGGAGCTAAAAAAAATTTCAGATAGCCTTGGTAAATTTTGAAGCTCCTTCGGGAAGCCATCCTGCAAGTTGCATTTTATGAATCCAAACCTGCCCAAAATTCTCCGACGGGTCAATCAAAGAAGCAAATGCTTCGCGCGCCGCAAGATCATCCTCGCCCGAGCGGCTCAGCAAAGCGTATAGCTTTCCTCTCCACAGCAGCTCTGACCCTTGGCCCCGTCACCCTTGTGAGTGTGGACGTAGGTGTAACTGTTGTTCTGCAGAGTGAGGATAATATTTCCGCGGGCACGGCTCCTCGCCCGATGCTCCCGTGCTGGGCACTGCAGGGTGGGGTGCATCACGTGGGGAACGGCACCGCATACCTGGGAATTTCTTATCGGGACTCTTATATCCTCTGCCGTCTTACCCTGGATTACCGTGTACTCCCAAGGTAGCAGGACCCTGTTTACGGGAGACCAGACCCCGGAAGGACCTCCTGGGTCACGTTGCCAAAAATCCAAGTCCACGTGCAAGACTACGAGGGACACTGGATGCTGCAGTTGAAGACCGGGTGGAAGATCGGGGCGAGAAACATGCATATAGTTTTAGGCAGATTGTGCAGAGAAGGAGGAAGCTGCGGCGTAAAATCGCACGTGCAGTTCTGCGTCGCATCCCCCTCTGGCACAGTTATGGGCGGTTTTGCGGTTGTTGTGGGTCGTTGGCTTTGGGACCTGGAATTGGACATTACCGATTAATATCTACGACTATAAACCCGTAATGGCAACAAAGGGCTTATCATCTACGTTATCACGCAAATATATATATATATATATATATATATTATATATATATATATATATATATATATAAAATTTTGTAAAATATATATATATATATGTATATATATATATATATATATATATATATATATATATATATATATATATATATATATATATATATATATATATATATATATGAACCAGACGTTTTCCCGGCATCCTTACCATCCTCCGCGTGAGTCGGGTTGACGCCGAAAAGGATAATGT
>NW_023659447.1:15000-17500 GCF_015228065.2 Penaeus monodon
ACATCATGTCGCCTTCCGTTGGGCCGGGCAAGACCACCTGGTCCCAGTGCTCCGTCAGGGTCATCCACAATTTCCTCAAGTAGGTGTTAGTCAACGTCAAAACTGTGATGTTAAGGATGTTAAGGTAAGACCTATACGGTATGAAACTTCGCTGAATTAATAAGTATAATGGGTCATGAGACATAACGTGTAGTTGTTATTTATGTTAATGTAACATAGTAGTGACATTTATATGGTTGTTATTTCGAAATTTTACTACATATACTAAAATCATATAACCGTCAATCAATGCTTTCATATTTCTTTTCAGGAAGTCGACATGCCTGGACGACGGCGGCAGAGCAGCCCTGTCTGCTTCGACGAGGACTGCAGGTAAATTCCATGACAGGGCTCATGGGGATCATACAGTCATATTCTACATCCAGCATTTGAAGCTGTTCTCCTTACGAGCCATCTTGTCCTTTTCCATCCCAGAGAACTTGCTGCGTCGACAGAATGTGCCAGCGATGAGCGAGGTGCTGAAGAGAACGCCGGGTTATCGTTTCCCTTTGCCTCGTCAGTGTGAAGCCATGTTCGGCCGTGATTACCACCCCGCCATCACGAAGTTTGTTAGTACTTATGCTTGTTTTTTCGTTGAAAAGGAGAACGTGGATGATGCTTGGTACAGAGGACTAACATGTAAACAAATTCGCAAATACTGAATAGAATATTTTCAGATATTGGAACAATTCTATCTTAGGGGTACAAATATAAAATACATAAAATGAAAGAAACGGAATGTAGATTCAGTGAGAATTTTCCGGATAAATTTAATAACTTCCAACTTTTAGGATCTCTGCAATTATATGTACTGCACCAACGGCATTGTCACGAAGCCAGCTCACCCCGCCCTCGAAGGCTCCATCTGTGGCCAACAAAGGGTCTGCTTTGCCGGCAGGTGTCGCCCGGAGAAAGACCTTATAAAGCACATTATCCTTTTCGGCGTCAACCCGACTCACGCGGAGGATGGTAAGATGCCGGGAAAACGTCTGGTTCATATATATATATATATATATATATAATATATATATATATATTATATTATATATATATATATATATATATATATATATATACATATATATATATATATATATACATATTATATATATATATATATATATATATATAGATATATTTGCGTGATAACGTAGATGATAACCCTTTGTTGCCATTACAGATTATAGTCGTAGATATTAATCGGTAATGTCCAATTCCAGGTCCCAAGCCAACGACCACAACAACCGCAAAACCGCCCATAACTGTGCCAGAGGGGATGCGAACGCAGAACTGCACGTGCGATTTTACGCCGCAGCTTCCTCCTTCTCTGCACAATCTGCCTAAATCTATATGCATGTTTTCTCGCCCCGATCTTCCACCCGGTCTTCAACTGCAGCATCCAGTGTCCCTCGTATGTCTTGCACGTGGACTTGGTGTTGGCAACGTAAACCGAGGAGGTCCTTCCGGAGTCTGGCCCTCCCCGTAGCAGGGCCCCTGCTACCTTGGAGCTACACGGTAATCCGGGGTAAACGGCAGAGATATAAGAGTCCCGATAAAAAATTTCCCAGGTATGCGGTGCCGTTCCCCACGTGATGCACCCCACCCTGCAGTGCCCCAGCACGGGAGCATCGGGCGAGGAGCCGTGCCCGCCGGAGAATATTATCCTCCTCTGCAGAACAACAGTTACACCTACGTCCACACTCACAAGGGTGAGGGGGGCCCAAGGGTCAGAGCCTGCTGTGGAGAGGAAAGCTATACGTTTTTGCTGGGGCCGCTCGGGCGAGGATGATCTTGCGGCGCGCGAAGCATTTTTCTTCGTTGATTGACCCGTCGGAGAATATTGGCAGGTTTGGATTCCCTAAAATGCAACTTGCAGGATGGCTTCCCGAAGGAGCTTCAAAAATTTTCCAAAGGCTAAACTGTAATTTTTAGCCCTTCCCTGCACGATCTGTTTTGATTGTTCGCCGGAGCCCCACTGTGCGAAGTATGTGATGTTCATAGATCTTGACACTGGCAACACGACTAAAGTGCCAGTCAAGAAACCTGCAGAACTACTGCCTCCCTGCAAGACGTGCCCCAGTGAAATGGCGTTCGCCATAAGTACCATTTGGGAAATCGTAAAGAGTGTGACGGCCGTCTTGGCGCAATCGACCAGTCTGTGCAAGTTGTTGCCAGCGTCTTGGTTGGCCTGGATCCCTGGGTGTTCGGAGTCAGCTGCGCTGGAATCCTTCAGTAAGTGTCAGCCGGTCTCCATCGCCATCACGGCCGGCGGCGCCGTCTTCGTCTACCGCCCCAGCGCCACAAACAGGGCCGTCGTTAAGGGGCATCCGTCCCTCGAGTGGCAGGACGAGCACTATACGCTAGACAAAATCTCTTATGATGAAAATCCTTCCGATATACTCAGAGAAAATCACGATCTAGACTTCCGATATATGATTGTCTCGCAGACTCTGCCCGGGGA
>NW_023659448.1:2500-7500 GCF_015228065.2 Penaeus monodon
ATGCACAGCAGACTGGTAGGCCATGAGCATGGCGGGCAGCTTGACGTCCCAGTCTTCCTGACTTTCCCTGCAATATTTGGTTAACTGTTGAGCAAGGGTACGGTTAAACCGCTCCACCATACCATCGGACTGTGGATGGAGGGGTGTCGTCCGTGTCTTACGCACCCCTAACAGCTCGCAACACTCACGGAACACTCATGACTCAAACTCACGGCCTTGGTCAGAGTGCAGTTCAGAAGGCACACCAAAACGGGTAATGAATTCATTCACTAACACGCCAGCCACGGTCTCGGCCTCGTGGTTGGGTAGTGCATATGCCTCAGGCCACTTTGAGAAATAGTCCATTACCACACAGATGTATCGGTTTCCTTGTGGCGTGAGAGGCAGTGGACCAGCAATGTCTATTGCCACCCGTTCCATGGGTGCTCCCACACAGTACACCTGTAACGGGGCACGGTTCTTTCTAGCGGGGCCCTTCTTTGCACTGCACACATCACATGCTCTACACCACTCAGACACGTCACTTCTCATGCCCACCCAGTAGAAACGTTGACGGAGACGGCTCAGGGTCTTTTTCTCGCCCAAGTGGCCACTGGTAACACCGGCATGTAATTCCCTCAGCAACTCAGCACGCATGGCTCTGGGTACTACAACTACCCACGTGTCACTGTCCACTTCACTCAACTGCACCCAGCGCTTCACTAACAAACCGCTTTGATCCACTCGTAATGTTTCCCACTGGTCCACCAGACACTTTGTGGTGGGGCTCTCCGCAGCCACGGCCTCCCAACTGGGGCGTCCACTGAGAGCCTCAAGCCACCGGACAATGGGAGCAAGGTCAGAGTCCTCACGTTGTGCCTTACGCCACTCATCATCCCCTTTAGTGGCACATTCCAGCACCTGCAGACGGAAGCACACAGGATCAGAGTCCTTCTGGACACAGTGTGAGCAACTAGCCTCACACGGGCGTCGACTCAGGTTGCAATGGACACGACCCGGGCGGTGGACGATGTGGTAGTTGTACTGTTCAAGGCGCCCTAACCACCTTGCCAGCTGACCCTCTGCTACATTCAGCGACTTCAACCACTGTAGGGCAGCATGGTCAGTCCGGATGGTGAACTTGGCACCGTAGAGGTATGGGTGAAAGTGCTCGAGACTCTTCACCACCGCCAGCAACTCTTTCCTTGTCACACAATAGTTGCGTTCAGGCCTGCTGAACTTGGCACTGTAGTAGTAGATATATGTTTATATATAAATACATATATATATATATATATATATATATATATAGATATATATATATATATATATTTATATGTATATATGTATATATATACATATATATATATATATATATATATATATATATGTATATGCATATATATATATATATATATATATATATATTATATATATGTGTGTGTGTGTGTGTGTGTGTGTGTGTGTGTGTGTGTGTGTGTGTGTATACACACACACACACACACACACACACACACATATATATATATATATATATATATATATATATATATATGTGTGTGTGTGTGTGTGTGTGTGTGTGTGTGTGTGTGTGTGTATGTAGGCTTAATCTCAGGCGTGCTTTCCGGGTAGGCGCTTGGAACATCCGTTCCTTGCGGCAGGATGAGCGGTTACCTCTGCTATCGTGGGAATTGAAGCGACTGGGAATTGAGGTGGCTGCCCTCTCAGAGGTGAGAAGACCTGGTAGTGGCACGATCAGTGTGGGTGGTTACACCTACTACTGGTCGGGCTGTAGCGATGGTCACCACCTCCAGGGTGTAGCCATAGCCATCTCCAGTCGACTTCAGCTCGCGGTAGTCGAGGTGACACCGGTTGATGAGCGTATCATGGCATTGAGACTGAAGCATGCTTTTGGCTTCTTGTCTCTTATTGCTGTATACGCTCCTACCGATGTATATAAAATTGATGTGAAAGAGGCGTTCTATGCCAAACTCGCATCTGTGGCAAACGATTGCCCCCGGCGAGACATTCGCATTGTTCTGGGCGACTTCAATGCGGTATCCGGCTGTGACCGAGCTGGCTACGAGATGTCTGTCGGTCCCCATGGCTCGGGAGCTGATCCCAGCAGCGAGAATAGCCTCCTTCTCTGGGACTTTGCTAGGTTCCAGAAAATGAGGATATCGGGCTCCTGGTACCAGCGCTTCAACCCGCATTGCTGGACTTGGTACAGCGATACGGGTACTGTGGCCAAGGAGATCGACCACATTCTTGTTAGCACGCGATGGAGGATCCTCCAGAACTGCAGGGTTTACCGGAGTGCCAAGTTCTGTGGCACCGACCATAGGCTGCTTGTGGCTACCCTGCGGGTCCACTTCAAAACTCCCCGTCCCCGGCCTTGGTCAGAGTGCAGTTCAGAAGGCACACCAAAACGGGTAATGAATTCATTCACTAACACGCCAGCCACGGTCTCGGCCTCGTGGTTGGGTAGTGCATATGCCTCAGGCCACTTTGAGAAATAGTCCATTACCACACAGATGTATCGGTTTCCTTGTGGCGTGAGAGGCAGTGGACCAGCAATGTCTATTGCCACCCGTTCCATGGGTGCTCCCACACAGTACACCTGTAACGGGGCACGGTTCTTTCTAGCGGGGCCCTTCTTTGCACTGCACACATCACATGCTCTACACCACTCAGACACGTCACTTCTCATGCCCACCCAGTAGAAACGTTGACGGAGACGGCTCAGGGTCTTTTTCTCGCCCAAGTGGCCACTGGTAACACCGGCATGTAATTCCCTCAGCAACTCAGCACGCATGGCTCTGGGTACTACAACTACCCACGTGTCACTGTCCACTTCACTCAACTGCACCCAGCGCTTCACTAACAAACCGCTTGATCCACTCGTAATGTTTCCCACTGGTCCACCAGACACTTTGTGGTGGGGCTCTCCGCAGCCACGGCCTCCCAACTGGGGCGTCCACTGAGAGCCTCAAGCCACCGGACAATGGGAGCAAGGTCAGAGTCCTCACGTTGTGCCTTACGCCACTCATCATCCCCTTTAGTGGCACATTCCAGCACCTGCAGACGGAAGCACATAGGATCAGAGTCCTTCTGGACACAGTGTGAGCAACTAGCCTCACACGGGCGTCGACTCAGGTTGCAATGGACACGACCCGGGCGGTGGACGATGTGGTAGTTGTACTGTTCAAGGCGCCCTAACCACCTTGCCAGCTGACCCTCTGCTACATTCAGCGACTTCAACCACTGTAGGGCAGCATGGTCAGTCCGGATGGTGAACTTGGCACCGTAGAGGTATGGGTGAAAGTGCTCGAGACTCTTCACCACCGCCAGCAACTCTTTCCTTGTCACACAATAGTTGCGTTCAGGCCTGCTGAACTTGGCACTGTAGTAGTAGATATATGTTTATATATAAATACATATATATATATATATATATATATTTATATGTATATATGTATATATATACATATATATATATATATATATATATATATATGTATATATGTATATATGTATATATATATATATATATATATATATATATATATATATATATATATATATATATATATATATATATATATATATGTGTGTATGTGTGTGTGTGTGTGTGTGTGTGTGTGTGTGTGTGTGTGTGTGTATGTAGGCTTAATCTCAGGCGTGCTTCCGGGTAGGCGCTTGGAACATCCGTTCCTTGCGGCAGGATGAGCGGTTACCTCTGCTATCGTGGGAATTGAAGCGACTGGGAATTGAGGTGGCTGCCCTCTCAGAGGTGAGAAGACCTGGTAGTGGCACGATCAGTGTGGGTGGTTACACCTACTACTGGTCGGGCTGTAGCGATGGTCACCACCTCCAGGGTGTAGCCATAGCCATCTCCAGTCGACTTCAGCTCGCGGTAGTCGAGGTGACACCGGTTGATGAGCGTATCATGGCATTGAGACTGAAGCATGCTTTTGGCTTCTTGTCTCTTATTGCTGTATACGCTCCTACCGATGTATATAAAATTGATGTGAAAGAGGCGTTCTATGCCAAACTCGCATCTGTGGCAAACGATTGCCCCCGGCGAGACATTCGCATTGTTCTGGGCGACTTCAATGCGGTATCCGGCTGTGACCGAGCTGGCTACGAGATGTCTGTCGGTCCCCATGGCTCGGGAGCTGATCCCAGCAGCGAGAATAGCCTCCTTCTCTGGGACTTTGCTAGGTTCCAGAAAATGAGGATATCGGGCTCCTGGTACCAGCGCTTCAACCCGCATTGCTGGACTTGGTACAGCGATACGGGTACTGTGGCCAAGGAGATCGACCACATTCTTGTTAGCACGCGATGGAGGATCCTCCAGAACTGCAGGGTTTACCGGAGTGCCAAGTTCTGTGGCACCGACCAGAGGCTGCTTGTGGCTACCCTGCGGGTCCACTTCAAAACTCCCCGTCCCTCCAGTGGCCACCCTAAGGTGTTTCACTTGGACAGAGTCCAAGTGAACTGGTACTGAAAGTGATGTAAAGTGTGGTGGGGGTATGTCGAACCTTCCATCCTGTTAATTCAGGGTGAGGCAAGGCTGTGTCCTTGCACCAACACTTTTCAACACTTATATGGACTGGATAATGGGCAGAGCTACTAGCCAAAGTCAGTGCGGAGCAACACTAGGCAATATTAAGGGCTCAGACCTTGACTTTGCCGACGAGTTGCCATCCTATCTGAGTCCTTGGAGTCACGTGTGGCGGCTCTTGATGCATTGAGCAATGAGGCGAAGCCCCTAGGCCTAGAGGTCTCCTGGACCAAGATCAAGATTCAGGACTTTGGGGGACCTGTTAGGGGAACCGTTCAGTCGATCCATGCTTACGGTGAGGACGTTGAAGTTACAGAAAGCTGTACATACCTTGGTAGTGTAGGCCATATCTCTGGGTTGTCAGACCAAGAAGTCAGTAGACGGATTGGTCTGGCAAAAGGAGCCATGAACTCGATCAACAAGAGCGTTTGGAGATGTCGGTACCTATGCAGAA
>NW_023659448.1:10000-21336 GCF_015228065.2 Penaeus monodon
GGCCAAGGAGATCGACACATTCTTGTTAGCACGCGATGGAGGATCCTCCAGAACTGCAGGGTTTACCGGAGTGCCAAGTTCTGTGGCACCGACCATAGGCTGCTTGTGGCTACCCTGCGGGTCCACTTCAAAACTCCCCGTCCCTCCAGTGGCCACCCTAAGGTGTTTCACTTGGACAGAGTCCAAGTGAACTGGTACTGAAAGTGATGTAAAGTGTGGTGGGGGTATGTCGAACTTCATCCCTGTTAATTCAGGGGTGAGGCAAGGCTGTGTCCTTGCACCAACACTTTTCAACACTTATATGGACTGGATAATGGGCAGAGCTACTAGCCAAAGTCAGTGCGGAGCAACACTAGGCAATATTAAGGTCTCAGACCTTGACTTTGCCGACGAAGTTGCCATCCTATCTGAGTCCTTGGAGTCACTTGTGGCGGCTCTTGATGCATTTAGCAATGAGGCGAAGCCCCTAGGCCTAGAGGTCTCCTGGACCAAGATCAAGATTCAGGACTTTGGGGACCTGTTAGGGGAACCCGTTCAGTCGATCCATGCTTACGGTGAGGACGTTGAAGTTACAGAAAGCTGTACATACCTTGGTAGTGTAGGCCATATCTCTGGGTTGTCAGACCAAGAAGTCAGTAGACGGATTGGTCTGGCAAAAGGAGCCATGAACTCGATCAACAAGAGCGTTTGGAGATGTCGGTACCTATGCAGAAAGACCAAGCTGCGTGTCTTCAAGGCCTTGATACTTCCAGTTTTGCTCTATGGAAGCGAAACCTGGACGCTATCCAGTGCCTTGGAGTCTCGCCTTGATGCCTTTTGTAACAAGTCCCTTAGCTGGATCATGGGATACAGTTGGCAGGACCACGTGTCCAACCGGCGGTTACACCGTGAGACTGTCATGGGACCTGTTACTTGCATAATCCGGGATCGCCAACTCAGGCTATATGGCCACCTAGCTCGCCTCCCTATGGACGACCCTGCCCATCAGGTTGACTCTCTGCGAGACAACCCTGGGTGGAGGAGACCTGTGGGACGTCCCAGGAGTTCATGGCTTGGGCAACTCGACGAGACCTGTCGCGAAGAATTAGAGATGGGCCGTGTGCCTGCCTGGAGACTCGCCTCAATGGATCCTCGTGGCTGGAAGCGAAGGGTGTATGCGGCCATGCGCCTCCGTCGGCGTTAGCCCCTTGATGATGTTGATGATATACATGTATATATATATATATACATATATACATATATATATATATATATATATATTTATATACACATACACACACACACATACACACACATATATATGTGTGTATGTATGTCTGTATCTATCTATCTATTTATCTATCTATATATAATATATATATATATATATATATATATATATATGTATATATATATATATATATATATATATATATATATATATATATATATATGTTTATATATGTATATGACACCGTCGCCTGAAAATGAAGCAGCCTGTTTTCCGGAGGCGAACCTCTATCAGAGATTCAGAGTCATCACCTTCGACTCTATGGCTTCCTAAAACCCATAAGCCGGCCGTGCCTCTGCGCCTCATCATCTTCTCCCGGGGATCTGTGACTCTTGCGGCTTGGCCCGATCCTCCGTCCTGATGTGACCTGCCTCTACTTCCGTTCGTCTGTCCTCACCTGCCCCGTGTTACCGCGTTGCCTCTCCTCTCTCTCTTCTATACTCCTTCCTCTCCTTTCCTCTTCAGAACTGAGGATGGAATCCAGTTGGATTTCGAAACTGTAGTCTCATTTTCAATAATCTAGTTTTTGTATTGTGGTTTTTTCTTCCATACACACGCACACACCACACAAACACACACACACCCCACACATATATATATATACATATATATACATATATGCTCACCAGACAGAATATATAAATATATATTATATATATATATATATATTATGTGTGTGTGTGTGTGTGTGTGTGTAATATATACATATATATAATATATATATTATATATATACTTATATATATATAGATATATATATATATATTACATATATATTATGCATACTTATATATATATTCATATATTATATATATATATATATATATATGTGTGTGTGTGGTGTGTGTGTTTGTGGTGCGTGTGCGTGTGTATGGAAGAAAAAACCACAATACAAAACTAGATTTATTGAAAATGAGACTACAGTTTCGAAATCCAACTGGATTCCATCCTCAGTTCTGAAGAGGAAAGGGAGAGGAAGGAGTATAGAAGAGAGAGAGGAGAGGCAACGCGGTAACACGGGGCAGGTGAGGACAGACGAACGGAAGTAGAGGCAGGTCACATCAGGACGGAGGATCGGCCAAGCCGCAAGAGTCACAGATCCCGGGAGAAGATGATGAGGCGCAGAGGAAACGGCCGGCTTATGGGTTTTAGGAAGCCCATAGATCGAAGGTTGATGACTCTGAATCTCTGATAGAGGTTCGCCTCCGGAAAACAGGCTGCTTTCATTTCAGGCGACGGTGTCATATACATATATTTAAACATCTATATATATATATATATATATATATATATATATATATATATATATATATATATATATAGATAGATAAATAGATAGATAGATACAGACATACATACACACATATATATGTTGTGTGTATGTGTGTGTGTGTATGTGTATATAAATATATATATATACTATATATATATATATATATTATATAATATATATACATATATATACATATACATATATATATATCTATATATATTATATATATATATATATAATATGATAATTGTATATATATATATATACATGTATATCATCAACATCATCAAGGGGCTAACGCCGACGGAGGCGCAGGGCCGCATACACACATCGCTTCCAGCCACGAGGATCCATTGAGGCGAGTCTCCAGGCAGGCACACGGCCCATCTCTAATTCTTCGCGACAGGTCTCGTCGAGTTGCCCAAGCCATGAACTCCTGGGACGTCCCACAGGTCTCCTCCCACCCGGGGTTTGTCTCGCAGAGAGTCAACCTGATGGGCAGGGTCGTCCATAGGGAGGCGAGCTAGGTGGCCATATAGCCTGAGTTGGCGATCCCGGATTATGCAAGTAACAGGTCCCATGACAGTCTCACGGTGTAACCGCCGGTTGGACACGTGGTCCTCCCACTGTATCCCATGATCCAGCTAAGGGACTTGTTAAAAAAGGCATCAAGGCGAGACTCCAAGGCACTGGATAGCGTCCAGGTTTCGCTTCCATAGAGCAAAACTGGAAGTATCAAGGCCTTGAAGACACGCAGCTTGGTCTTTCTGCATGGGTACCGACATCTCCAAACGCTCTTGTTGATCGAGTTCATGGCTCCTTTTGCCAGACCAATCCGTCTACTGACTTCTTGGTCTGACAACCCAGAGATATGGCCTACACTACCAAGGTATGTACAGCTTTCTGTAACTTCAACGTCCTCACCGTAAGCATGGATCGACTGAACGGGTTTCCCCTAACAGGTCCCCAAAGTCCTGAATCTTGATCTTGGTCCAGGAGACCTCTAGGCCTAGGGGCTTCGCCTCATTGCTAAATGCATCAAGAGCCGCCACAAGTGACTCCAAGGACTCAGATAGGATGGCAACTTCGTCGGCAAAGTCAAGGTCTGAGACCTTAAATTGCCTAGTGTTGCTCCGCACTGACTTTGGCTAGTAGCTCTGCCCATTATCCAGTCCATATAAGTGTTGAAAAGTGTTGGTGCAAGGACACAGCCTTGCCTCACCCCTGAATTAACGGGATGAAGTTCGACATACCCCCACCACACTTTACATCACTTTCAGTACCAGTTCACTTGGACTCTGTCCAAATGAAACACCTTAGGGTGGCCACTGGAGGGACGGGGATTTTTGAAGTGGACCCGCAGGGTAGCCACAAGCAGCCTATGGTCGGTGCCACAGAACTTGGCACTCCGGTAAACCCTGCAGTTCTGGAGGATCCTCCATCGCGTGCTAACAAGAATGTGGTCGATCTCCTTGGCCACAGTACCCGTATCGCTGTACCAAGTCCAGCAATGCGGGTTGAAGCGCTGTACCAGGAGCCCGATATCCTCATTTTCTGGAACCTAGCAAAGTCCCAGAGAAGGAGGCTATTCTCGCTGCTGGGATCAGCTCCCGAGCCATGGGGACCGACAGACATCTCGTAGCCAGCTCGGTCACAGCCGGATACCGCATTGAAGTCGCCCAGAACAATGCGAATATCTCGCCAGGGGCAATATTTTTGCCACAGATGCGAGTTTGGCATAGAACGCCCCTTTCATATCAATTTTATATACATCGGTAGGAGCGTATACAGCAATAAGAGACAAGAAGCCAAAAGCATGCTTCAGTTGAAGTGCCATGATACACTCATCAACCGGTGTCACCTCGACTACCGCGGGCTGATGTCGACTGGAGATTGGCTATGGCTACACCCTGGGGGTGGTGACCATCGCTACAGCCCGACCAGTAGTAGGTGTAACCACCCACACTGATCGTGCCACTACCAGGTCTTCTCACCTCTGAGAGGGCAGCCACCTCAATTCCCAGTCGCTTCAATTCCCACGATAGCAGAGGTAACCGCTCATCCTGCCGCAAGGAACGGATGTTCCAAGCGCCTACCCGGAAAGCACGCCTGAGATTAAACCTACATACCCCACACACACACACACACACACACACACACACACACACACACACACATATATATATATATATATATATATATATATATATACTACACAGATGTGTGTGTGTGTGTGTGTGTGTGTGTGTGTATACACCATACACACACACACACACACACACACACACACACACACACACACACACACACACAACACACATATATATATTATATAAAATATATATAGTTATATATATATATATATCTATATATCTATAATATATACATATATACCTATATTATATATATATATAATATAATATATATAGTCGTATTATATATGTATTATATACCTAATCATATACATCTATATATATATCTATATCTATATATATCATATATATATATATATATATATATATTATATGTATTTATATATAAACATATATCTATACTACAGTGCCAAGTTCAGCAGCCTGAACGCAACTATTGTGTGCAGGAAAGAGTTGCTGGCGGTGGTGAAAGTCTCGAGCACTTTCACCCATACCTCTACGGTGCCAAGTTCACCATCCGGACTGACCATGCTGCCCTACAGTGGTTGAAGTCGCTGAATGTAGCAGAGGGTCAGCATACATATACGTATATGCTCACAAACACGGAAAATATAAAATATATTACATATATATTTACATATATATATATATATACGTATATTATATATTATATATATATATATATATATAAGTATGCCCTACATATATATGTAATATATATATATATATATATATTACATATATATGTATGCATACTTATCCAGATATATATATATATATTTATATATCATATATATATAATAATATATTTATATATTCCTGTCTGTGAGCATATATGTATATATATGTATATATATATATGTGTGTGTGTGTGTGTGTTTTGTGTGTGTGTGCGTGTGTATGGAAGAAAACCACATACAAAAAATAGATTTATTGAAAATGGACTACAGTTTCGAAATCCAACTGGATTCCACCCTCAGTTTCTAAAAGGGGAAAAAGGGAAGGAAGGATATAAAAGAGAGAGGAGAGGCAACGCGGTACCACGGGCAGGTGAGGAAGACGAAAGGAAGTAGGGGCGGGCCATCGGACGGAGGATGGGGCCACCCGAAAGAGTCACAATCCCCGGGAGAAATGATGAGGCGCAGGGGCAGGGCCCGGCTTATGGGTTTTGGAAGCCCATAAGTCAAAGGGTTGAGACTCGATCCTGATAGGGGTTCGCCTCCGGAAAACAGCTGCTTTCTTTTTTCGGCGAGGGTGTCATATACATAAAAACTATATATAATATATATATATATATATATATATAAAATTTATTATATTATATATACATATATTTTAATATATATATATTTAATATAGATAATAAATATAGATAGATACAGACATCAACACACATAATTGTGTGTGTATTTTTGGGGTTGTGTATGTTATATAAATATATTTTAATTTAATATAATATATATATATTATATATATTATATATATATAAAAATTTTAAAATATATACAATCCTATATATTATATTATATATATATTTTATATTATGTTTTTGTATATTATATAATATACATGTATATCATAACATCATAAAGGGGGCAAACGCCGAGGGGAGGCGCGGGCCCGCATACACCCTTCGCTTCCAGCCACGAGGACCCATTGGGGCAGCCCCTCCAGGCAGGCACAGGGGCCCTCCTAATTCTTCGCACAGGTCTCTCGATTCCCCAACCCCTAACCCGGGGACGCCCCACGGTCTCCTCCCCCCGGGTTGTCTCGCGAGAGTAAACCTGGGGGCGGGGTCTCCATGGGAGCGACTAGGTGGCCTATGCCTGTTTTGGCGATCCGGATTATGAAAGAACAGGCCCATGACAGTCTCCGGTGAAAACCCCGGGTTAGACACGGGGGTCCGCCAAATGATCCCCCTGATCCAGCTAAGGGCTTGTTACAAAAGGCATCAAGGCGAGACCCAAGGCACTGGATAGCTCCCGGTTTTGCTTCCTAGAGCAAAACTGGAAATATCGCCCTTTAACCCCGCAGCTTGGTCTTTCTGCTAGGTACCCATCTCCAAACGCTCTTTGTTGATCGAGTTCTGGCTCCTTTTGCCAGACCAATCCGTCTACGCTCTTGGGCTGACAAACCCGAGATTGGGCCCACACTACCAAGGTATGTAAGCTTTCGTAACTTCCTTCCCCCACCGTAAAACATGGGTCGCTGAACGGGTTCCCCTAACAGGTCCCCAAAGTCCTGAAACTTGATCTTGGTCCGGAACCTCTGGGCCCAGGGCTTCCCTCTTGCTAAATGCTCAAGAGCCCCCCACAAATACTCCAAAGGCTCAGATAATGGCAACTTTGTCGGGGAAAGTCGGTCTGAGACCTTAATATTGCCCAGGGTTTTCTCCCACTGACTTTGGCTAGTAGCTCTCCCCTTATCCATCCATAAAGTGTTGAAAAATTTTGGTGCAGACACAGCTTGCCTCACCCCTGAAAAACAGGGGTAATTCGACATACCCCCACCACCTTTTCTCACTTTCCGTACCCGTTCACTTGGACTCTGTCCAAGTGAAACACCTTTGGGTGGCCACTGAGGGCGGGGGTTTTTAAATGGACCCCCAGGGTGCCACAAGCAGCCCTGGCGGGGCCCCCAGAACTTGGCACTCCGGTAAACCTGCAGTTTGGGGGGTCCTCCATCGCGTGCAACGAATGTGGTCGTCTCCTTGGCCACATACCCGTATCGCTGTCCCCAATCCAATGCGGGGTTTAGCGCTGGGACCCGGAGCCCGATATCCTCATTTTCTGGAAACCGCAAAGTCCCGAGAAGGAGGCTTTCTCCTGCTGGGCAGCTCCCGAGCCCTGGGGGCCGACAGACATCTCGTGCCCGCTCGGTCACACCGGGGAAAGATTGAAAATCGCCCAAACAATGCGAATGTCTCGCCGGGGCAAACGTTTTCCACAGATGCGAGTTTGGCTAGAAAACCCCCTTTTACATCATTTTTATACACGAGGGGCGATACAGCAAAAAGAACAAGAAGCCCCAAAACATCTTCATCTCAATGCCCTGATACGCTCCAAACCGGGGTCACCTCGACTACCCCGAGCGAAGTCGACTGGAATGCTATGGCTACACCCTGGAGGTGGTGACCATCGCTACCCCGACCGTAGTAGGGGAACCCCCAACGACGTGCCCCTACCAGGTCTTCTCACCTCTGAGGGGCCCCACCTCAATTCCCAGTCGCTTCAATCCCACGATAGCAGAGGTAACCGCTTCATCCTGCCGCAAGGAACGATGTTCCACGCGCCTACCGGAAAGCACGCCTGAGATTAAGCCTACCATACACACACACACACACACTACACCACACACACACACACACACACACATATATATATATATGATATATATATTATATATATATCTATAGCTTGTTGTTTTGTGTGTGTGTGTGTGTGTATACACACGACCACACACACACACACACCACACACACACACACACACACACATACACCATTATATATATAATATAAACTCTCGCATTATATTATATATTAATCTATCTGCATATACATTATATATATGTGTGTCTAATGTAATATATTGTATATATATATATATACGTATATTATCTATATAATTATTATATTCTTTATAATATATATACATATATACATATAAATTATATTATATATCTATATTAATAGATAATATATATATATATATATATATATATTATTATAGATGTATTTATTATAACAAATACTACTACAACATGCCAATTCAGCAGGGGCCTGACGCAACTATTGTGTACAAGAGAAAGAGTTGCTGGCGGTGGTGAGAGTCTCGGCACTTTCACCCATACCTCTACGGTGCACAAGTTCACCATCCGGACTGACCATGCTCCTACAGTGGTTGAAGTCGCTGAAATGTAGCAGAGGGTCAGCTGGCAATGTGGTTAGGGCTCCTTGAACAGTACAACTACCCATCGTCCACACGCCCGGTCGTCCATTGCAGCCCCCCAACAAAAAACTGAGTCACGCCCGTGTGAGGCTAGTTGCTCCACGTGTCCGAGACTCTGATCCTATGTGTTCCGTCTGCGTGCTGGGAATGTGCCACTAAAGGGATTGATGAAGTGGCGTAAGGCCAACGTGAGGACTCTGGACTTGCTCCCATTGTCCGGTGCTTGAGGCTCGCAGTGGACGCCCATTTTGGGAGGCCGTGGCTGCGGAGACCCCACCACAAGTGTCTGGTGGGACCAGTGGGAAACATTACGAGTGATCAAGCGTTGTTAGTGAGCGCTGGGTGCAGTTGAGTGAGTGGACAGTGAACGTGGGTAGTTGTAGTACCCAGAGCCATGCGTGCTGATTTGCGAGAGTTTAATGCCGTTTTTACTACCAGTGGCCCATTGGGCGAGAAAAAGACCCTGATCCGTCTCCGTCAACGTTTCTACTGGGTGGGCACTGAGAAGTGACGTGTCTGAGTGGTTAAGCATGTGATGTGTGCAGTGCAAAGAGGCCCCCGCTAGAAAGACCGTGCCCCGTTGACGGAAGGTGTAACTAGTGTGGAGCCCCATGGGGAACGGGTGCAATAGACGTTGCTGGTCCCACTGCCTCTACGCCACAAGGAAACCGATACATCTGGTAGTAATTGACTATTTTCTCAAAGTGGCCTGAGGCATATGCACTACCCAACCACGAGGCCGAGACCGTGGCTGGCGTGTTTATTGATGAATTCATTACCCGTCTTGGTGTGCCTTCTAACTGCACTCTGAACAAGGCCGGGGAAACGGGGAGTTTTGAAAGTGGCACCCGCAGGTAGCCACAGCAGCCTATGGTCGGTGCCAACAGAACTTGGCACTACCGGTAAACCCGCAGGTCTGGAGGGATCCTCCATCGCGGTGATAACAAGAATGTGGTCGATCTCCTTGGCCACAGTCCCCGTCTCGCTGTACCAAGTCCAGCAATGGGCGGGTTGACAGCGCTGGTACCAGGAGCCTCGATATCCTCATTTTCTGGAACTAGCAAAGTCCAGGAAGGAGGCTTTCGCGCTTGCTGGATCACTCCCGAGCCATGGGACCGACCAGACATCTCGTAGCCAGCGTCGGTCACAAGCCGGATATCCGCATTTGGTCGCACAAGAACAATGCGAATGTCTCGCCGGTGGCAGATCGTTTGCCACATAGATGCGAGTTTGGCATAGAACGCCTCTTGCACATCAATTTTATAATACATTCGGTAGTAGCGTATACAGCAAATAAGAGACAAGAAGGCCAAAGCATGCTTCAGTCTCATGCCATGAACGCTCATCAACCGTTGTCACCTCGCTACCGCGAGCTGAAGTCGAACTGGAGATGGCTATGGCTACACCCTGGAGGGTGGGGACCATTCGCTAACAGCCCGACCATGTAGTAAGGTGTAACCCCCACACTGTCGTGACACTACCAGGTCTTCTCACCTCTGAGAGGGCAGCCACCTCAATTCCCAGTCGCTTCACTTCCCACGATAGCAGAGTTAACCGCTCATCCTGCCGCAAGGAACTGATGTTCCAACGCCTACCCTGAAAGCACGCCTGAGATTACGCCTACATACACCACACACACACACACACACTCACACAAACACACACACCTATATAGAATATTAATATATATATCGATATATTATATATGGTTGTTGTGTGTGTGTGTGTGTGTGTGTATACACACATACACACAACACAACACACACACACACACACACACCACACACACATATATATATATATATTATAATAGATATATATATCTATATGCAATAGTACCTATATATATGTATGTATATGTATATATATAATGTATCTATATATATATATAGATATATAGCTATATTCTATACATATATACATATATAGATATTCTATATATATATATATAGTGTATGTATATACATATATCTAACTACTACAAGTGCCAAGTTCAGCAGGCCTGACGCAACTATTGTGTGGACCAAGAAGAGTTTGCTCGGTGGTGAAGAGTCTCGAGCATTTCACCCATAACCTCTATAGCTACGGTGCCAAGTTCACCTCCGGGACTGACATGCCTGCCTACAGTGGTTGAAGTCGCTGAATGTAGCGGAGGTTCAGCTGGCAAGTGGTTAGGGCGCCTTGACAGTTACAACTACCCATCGTCCACCGCCCGGGTCGTGTCATTCAAACCTGAAGTCGACGCCCGTGTGAGGCTAGTTGCCTCACACTGTGTCCAGAAGGACTCTGATCCCTGTGTGCTTCCTCCGTCTGCAGTGCCTGAATGTGCCACCTAAGTGGGATGATGATTGGCGTAAGGCACACGTGAGGACTCTGACCTTGCTCCATTGTCGCGGTGGCTTGATGCTCTCAGTGGACCGCCCCAGTTTGAGGCGTGCTGCGGAGAGCCCACCACAAAAGTGTCTGGTGGACCATTGGAACATTACGAATGGGTCAAAGCGGTTTGTTAGTGAAGCGTGGGTGCAGTTGGTGAAGTGGACAGTGGCACGTGGGTAGTTTGTAGTACCCATAGCCATGCCCTGCTGATTTGGGGCTGAGGGAATTACATGCCGGATTTACCAGTGGCCACTTGGGCGAGAAAAAGACCCTGAGCCGTCTCGTCAACGTTCTACTGGGTGGGCATGAGAAGTG
>NW_023659449.1:0-15000 GCF_015228065.2 Penaeus monodon
GGGGGGGGGAAAAAAAAAAAAAAAAACCCAAAAAAAAGGGCGCCAAATGGCCCCCCTTTAGCGCTGTTTTTTTTTTTGTTTTTGTTTTTTTGGGCAAAACGATAAACAAGCACCTGTAGGTAGAAACTGGCGAGCCAAAAAAGAAAAAAAAAAAATTTCTAAACCCTTTTTCCTCAGAGGACAAGGGAAACGCGTTGACAAAAGAAGTATGACGCATGAAAAGGGGAAAGTGGCAACGGAAAATTTTTTTCATCGTTCTCGTAAATCTCCAGGAAAGTTTTGAATTTGCGCTTTTGTCATGAAAAAGAGAAAGTTTGTCTCCACTTGAGAAGACATGTTGCAGCAGATATATATTTCTGGATTTATCTATCTGTCAGTCTTTGCAACTAGCTGCTTACCTATCTATTTATGCGTTAGTCTGTTTGCTTTTCTTTCAATATATCAGTATCATTATTTGTATGCATAAAAAATGAGATAAAAATAAATAGAAAATTTAAAGGAAAAAACAGATATCAAAAAACCCCAAAATAAAAAGAGAAACAAGTTAACGCGAATACCAACCCCTAATCAAATTTCCTCCAACAAAATTAGTTTAGTTTGTCCTTATTTACCACCCGGGTAATGGCAGGCGTGGGCAAGCGTGGTCATTTGATGCATGGTTATAAATAAATGGTTTTATTTTTAAATTTTAGGCATAACTTTTATTATGATAATACTATAAATTAAGGAAAGGAGAAATTTACACATCGTTTATTATCATCTGCCACGCTGGGTACAGTTTGGGGGGGGGAAAGGCTTTGCTACTTTTGATAGTGATACTACTTTCCCAAATTTAGATAAAACATAAGTATATCTTCTAAGACATCAGGGTATGAAATAGTTAATTTTCTCCGTACCTATGTAGGGGGTTTGAAAGGTTAAAAATGGCATCTGAGATAAATGTGCAAGTTTTCGTTTATATTTTTCATTACCTTTTTAAAATATTTCTTCGACATTACAAACTGTACTGACTGCAGTACAATCTATCCCCAAGCGATTTTTTCGGTCACAAAATCACACTGTTTGTTTTTGTTTTATATAAACCATAGGTGGAAAATCTTCCCAAAACCCAGTCATAGTGCTTTTTTTGCTAAGCTTTCGGGCGTGAGAATAACATTTTTTAATGCTGTATAAAATCCTAGAAATAGGTACACCAAGATCTATACCACACTGTTGTCACACGCTGATTTTGCCAGGCGTCCATGATCAGCAAAGGGGTTTCCAACATGCTAGGAATCACACAAAGTGATATATGGCCCCGTTCTTTGCACGAACACGTTTATCCTGATATCATTTGCGATAGAAACTGACCTTGTTAGAGTGTTTCAGGGGGACGGAGAGCAATGGGGTGAATCAGAGAATATTCCCCCCGAGCCTTGTTTCAATAGAAATTCGGTGGCCATGAGTATTCCTCCCAATAGTTTGTTTAGAAAGCCTAGACATGAACCCTCCTACAATCTGGTGCTGAATATATTGTTTTTTACAACAAAAGCACATCCTGCTCTGCTCCCAGACTGAAAAGGACCCGTCAGGTAGCTTCATATCATTGGACAGATTTCAAGTGCCCATTTATAATTGAAAGTGCTATGCTTAATTTTGGGGGAGTCGATAATGTACATAAGGTCCGACTTTTCCCCACGGTGGTACAGAACGCCATGTGGGGTTTTGGTTAGGGTATGTTCAGTGGCTAAGTTTTTACATTTTTATTGTATCCATGGATTTGAGTATGAACGGGTTGTATGCAAATTTAAATTTCCTTCTGTTCGGTTTTATTTGTTTTTGGAATTCTTACAATGGGGGGGTTTCCCAAATGTTTGACACCAAATGTGGTTTTTATGTATAAATTTTTCGTAAAAAGAGGAAAATTTAGTTCAGTTCTCTATTCAAAATTCTTTTTGTCTAGGGGCACCAAGAATGCCCTCGGCTTCATTTTGTACGTTTTTCTAAATAGTAACTTGTTCCCTTTGAACAACACTAGGTTGCAATGCATGAAACTATGGATCCCGTATGTATGCAAGTAAAAGAGTCGCAATTTGCATGATACCATAGTTTTTTGCCAAAAAGGTCCTAAGTAGCTTCAGCCGCTCCCACCTTTTTTCAGGTTTTGATGAACTTGCATCACTGACAATACCCAAGGTTTTTGTTTTGATGGCAGAGATCTATTCATCCCCCATTTATATGAAACCTTTGGGCGAGGGTTGTTTTTGGGGTTAAGACCCTTGGTTTTTCAGCGAGATTATAAACCACACTCAATAGCCCTTGCTGAGAGTATATCTAGAACCCCCTTGCTTTTTTCCCTCGGAGAGGTTTTTAGAAATATCATTGGCATAGCAAATAAGGAGCCTTTCCCCTAAAAGTGGTATATCGCTTAGTAATTAGCATTAAGATTTTAAAAGCAGACTAAGACCCCTCCCTGAGGGTGCCGAGTTCAAAAAAATTTTGTAGATACTTTTAAGCCCGAAGAAAACCGACCCGCCCGATTCGATAGAAATTTAAATCCTGTTAATAGTTTTCAGGGAATCCCAAAAAATAGCTAGTGCCAAGAATTATTTTTCAATTCGCAAATCAAAGGCGGATTTAAGATCAAGAAAACGGTTTGCATGCCGGGGTTTTGTGTTTGTTAAGTTTTTCTGAAAAAAACAGTGCTGACGCTACCCCCTGGAAGAAACCCATACAGTCTGGGGCATAACTTAGCATTTTGTGATACGAAAGCCTGTTCGTTTTATCCTTTAAGTTTTTGCACGGGAAAGGGGTCAGGAAAGGGCAGATTTGCCCTGTGTGACGTCACCAGCCGCAGAGATTTCGCGCGGCTGCGGGCGAGTAGGGGTGAAGAGGCCAAAGAACTACGCAACAAGGTTACGCAGCTGGAGGAGAAGGAGAGCAAGATGATACTGATCCTCACAGAGGGTATCTCGGGCCGCAAAGCTGAAATACTCTCTGAACTGAAGTATTAGGTTTAGGTAGGGGAAGATAGGTTTTTAGCCCAGGAGCTTGGGATGATTCCTGTGATGCCTGAGCTATACAAGGCAAAGTGGGTTCCCGGGTCCCTAGCAATGGGCGAAGGACGCTGTAAGTAATGGCATCTTCCCCAGGGGCGGTTGCCTTCCCTTTCAAAAGGGATTCTTAGTTCCCACTCGGTTATTCGGCAAAGTCGGAGGGGTCAGTAGCAGCCAGGCATGTATATTAAAGTTTATCTTTTTCGACTTGTCGAGTTCACTTTTTTTCCTTGTGGGCGTGAGTTTAGCGAGAATTTCCCCAAACCCCCTGCCAGCAGATATTGTGCCTTTTGGGGCTGTGGAAGCGGTGTTGTGAGAGCTTTACCTATCAGCCTATCAATTTTTCTCCCCATGTCGCCACAGAAGTTTGGGCTATTGATACCTTGCAGAAATTGTTCCCCGTGTTTACTACGAATTGAGTTTTAATTCCCCGAATTTCCTTTTTGGCTTTTTAAAAAACGAGAAATTTTTGTTGTCTTATATCTTTTAACAAATTTGCAAGTCCTGGACAGTTTTTGCCTTAGCCCTGAATAGGGTCATTGATCCCTCCGGTGATGGGAGGCCCCGGGGCCCCTTTTTTTTGAGAATTTTCGTGAAAAAAACCCATTGTTTAGTAGTCAGGACAACTTTGATTTAAAACCTGAGAAAAATTTCAACAGTTTTTATTTTTAGGTGTTATACCCGTCATAAAACCCCGTGCCTTGAATGAGCCCAGGGTCGGTTTGGGTAATTATTTTGAGCCTAGGGGATTTAGGGGCTAAGTCGCTGTTTTCAGTATAGTCTGTTCGGATTGAAAAAGGGGCACTAACTCCTGAAGTAGACATTAAGAATTTTTTTTTTTTCCAAATATAATTTAACCCTTTACCTCCAAAGAGTCTGTTTCTGGTCATATATGTCAGTGATCTCTATTTAGAAATGCTTTAATTCTCCCCCTTACTATTTCGTGGTTGCTCCAAAGTGGGATGCCTGATTGAGTCGCTCAGCATAACGTGCCCTTTGGGTTTTGAAAATTGGGGAAGAACTAGCAGAAATTTTGAGTAGTCTGACATTTTACAGGAAAAATACCCAGAGGCAGTCTGGATTTTTAAAGTGAAATTGAAATATGCGTTCTCGGATTTTTTAATAATTTTTGTGGCAGTTTTACCTCACATACGTTAAAAAATCCAGTCAGGCTGTATCAATAGAATAATAACCCCTTTAAAAGCAGGTGCTATTTATCTTGCAGCGGCAGCAAAAAGGTTTTGAGCATATAAATCAAATTTTAAATTTCGGTTTTAAAATTCTAAATCATTTTAGCCTAGGCTTCCAGATATAAATTTGATTTTTGGGGTTTATCCAAAGTGAAAAGGTTTTTGTAAGAAATGTAATTTTTGATATTATACCTCTATATTACGGGTTATAGATTCACATAAGAAACATATAAATCTTATGGATTTTGGATTTCATTACAGAGGGTAGTGTGGGCTGAAAATTACTTTTAACCCTTTCAAAAAATTTGGGTTTTTCTTTGTTCCAGTTCTCAGCACAGCCCTTTCCTTTTGGCAGATGCACCGAGGGGCTGGTTTTCGCATGGACCGACCACAGGGATCCTGTTTGTTGGGGCTGCAGGGACAGCCCACTTGGTTTCAGCACGGCAGTTGAATCGATTCTCTCGTTCGTTTTTTATCAATTGGTAACACTAGTATCGAAAGACAGTCACTTTATTTTTTTTCCCTTTCCTGCCTCAGCGTCGTTATTTAAATAATTAAATGATTGTTTTTACCTTTTTTGAGCTTTCATTTCCTTTTTAAAATTCAAAACACATTTTCGTCCCCTTGGCCAGCTGGCTGACGTCACTTTGTCAAATGGGTTTTGCGGGGGGTTCCCCCCCAGTCCCGTTTTTGTGGTTATCACTAGTTTAAAAGGGAACCTCCAAGATCCCTTTTAAAAAGGGCGCAAGATTTTGCTGGAGCGACGACATACACTACGGGAAGGAGAGAGGGTTCCCGACAATGTCGGGGGGGGTACCCCCCCGGGGGGAGGGTCGTGCCAGGTCCCGCAGCCATTTCATTTTTTTTGATTTCGTTGGCCTTAGGGAAGGGGAGGCGGACAAATTTCTTTTGGGCCCGTGGTGTTTACCCGGGATTTTTGGGCTTTTTTTTTTTCTTTTCTTTCGATTTACTAATTTTTTCAGCGTCGCCCACCAGGGAAATCGGGGTCACTCAGCGCATCCCGTTGCATGGCAATGGATTCAGAGGACTTCCACTGAACTACAGGGGTGAAGCGCATCTTCAGCCCCGGGAGGGGGGGGACAGTTACCCCCGAGTCCCCCCCTTTGTGTTACATTGCATTTCCCCCCCCCTCGTGGGGGTGACCGCAGCGCCTGGCCCGCCTGCTGCCCGCCTGTGCAGGGGATATATAGCGTCGGGAAACGGGGCATCAAACCCAACGGGTTTCCACAGCAGTACGCACTCGGTAGAGGAATTATTTCAAAATTCCCTACAAGCATAATATTATACATTAATATTCAGTCAAGAATTGCGGGTTATATGAGCACCAAAAAGTTTAGAACTCTTGTACAACTTTCTCGTAAGACAAGGGTTCGTGTGTAAGGGTCGAGGGCACCGGAGCACGGGCACACACGACCCCCCCTTTTGAGGGCACGGTGTTACTGCTCCAAAAAAAAGAAGTGAAATGGGGTTTTCACCGTGATTTTAACACAAATTTTTTCAAGAATGGAAGAAACGAAGGTTTTTAAAAACCCAATTTTTTTTTGGACGAAATTTTTTTCTTTGATTCTCGGGGAAAATGTCTTTAAAAATCCGATTTTGTTTATGACTGGCCAATGTTAAAGACAGCACTTAGTGTCCTATGCGAATAAGGACTGTCTTTAAATTATCCCAAATACGTACAACAACCCGCCCTTTTTTCAGTTTTTGACGGTAATCCACGCATAAAAGATATGGGAATTTCTTTCTTACCAAATTTTTTTCTTAAAATATATAATATATATATATATTATATATATATATTTTATATATATATATATATATATATATAATTAATAAATATGTATATAATATATTTTTTTTTTTCATATCTAATGGGGGTGTGGGTTGTGTGATATATGTTTTCAAAATAAATACATGCAATTTCACACAACCCCAACACACACAACCCCCACACAAAACACAAAACACACACCAACCCCAAAACTCACACCGAAAATATATATATATATAAAAAATATATAAAAATATATATATATATATATATATATATATATATATATAATATATATAAGGTTTTAATATGTATATAAGGGATATGTTTTACATATATGCACACACACACACAACACACCCCACACAAACAACAAACACACACACACACACACCAAAAACACACACACCAAAAACACACACAGAAAAGGGTGATAGATAGATAGCAATAGATATAGATATAGATATATACATATTTTAGAAAGATAGAAGATAGTAGATTTTATAAGATATAGGGGAAAATACATACATATATACAATATATATATATATATATATAATCATATATAATATATAAAATTAAATATATATATAATAAAATATATATATAAATGCGTGTTGGGATTATATATATAAAATAATATAATATTTTAATAATAAAAATATTATAATAAATTATATATATAAATGGGATATAATAATATATTAATAATATAAAATATATATTTTTTAAAAATATATATATAATTTTATATATAATATTATAGTATGGGGGTAATATAATTTTTTATAATATAATATATATATATATAATTATATAAATATTTTATATTTCGTATATAAAAAATATTTTAAAAATTTTTATTTTATAAAATATACTATTTATATATATATAAAAGGGATATAATATATATATTATATATAATTTTATAAAATATATAATGTTTTATATATAATATATATATATATTATAATATATTATATATTTTGTGGTGTGTGTGTGTGTGGGGTGTGTGTGTGCGTTTTGTATGGGGTGGGGTGTGGGGTGTGTGTGTGTGTGTGTGTGGGTGGTTTTGTGTTGTGTGTTTGGGAGTGTGTGTGGTGTGTGTATGTTGTGTTGTGGTATACAGTATATATGGATACATATAATTTTTTTTCTTTTCCCCTTTTTTCTCCTTCTTTTTTACAACAGTAAGAGATTTTACTGTTCGCTTGAGACTTAAGAAGGCAATTATTTAACCAAAGAAATCTAATTAAACTATGACGTAGGACAGTGTTCTTAAGTTTTTTTTATTGCTACCTGGGCTAGCGACCCTAAATGTGTGAACATGTATCAATAAATCCTACCTTTTTTCTTTTTAAAACCAGCACCTGCCAATGAGACTACGTTATTCTATCTGCTTCAATAATTTGATAAGGGAAGAAAACAGGTGTTATGTAATAACATTCTGTTTTATATGCATGCTTTTATTCATTTATTCGAGACCCTCCCTCAGAAAAGCTCATTCAAAATCGGGGACCATGGTTGGGATCCACTACCAAGGAAAATAAAAAGACAATAATAATGAATTAAAAAATGATGATAATAATAAATAAAATGCTGCTAGTACTATCATACTACTGATAAGAATAAGAATAATGATAAAAACAATAACAGTAATAACAGCAACAACAATAATAATGATAATAGCTAATGATATTAATGATGATCATAATCATAATAAAATGAAGATGATAACAATAAAACAACAATAATAATCATCATCATGATAATAAGTAACAGTAATTACAGTAATGAAAGTTAAAAAGGATCCACTTTCTAAAATAACTTCAGAATCTTCCTCAGTCTGCAGAGTGACTCACACTGAATTTTCTTCCCAATGATCTCGAAGAATCTCCACGGAAGACGAAGGGTGAACAGCATGGGATCAAGAATTGAGAGACTCTCCCCTTTGAACTGCCAAGATCTCGCTAGCAAACCTTTGGCTTCGGCTCCTGGGTAATTCCCTTTTGCTGTTGAGCTTCAAGTTATGAGATGGTTCGTTTTTCTAATAGTGAGCCATGTTTTTTGGTTTTGGGTGTTACTATAAAATTTATATATATATATATATATATATAATATATATTATTATATATATATATTATATATATATAATATATATGTATGTACATATGTATAAAAATAATATATATATACACATATAACAATGCATGTACATAATAATATCTATATATAATAACAATATATCTGTATCTATCTATCTATCTATCTATCTATCTATCTATCTATCTATCTATCTATCTCTATATATATATATATATGTATATATATATGTATGTATGTATGTATATCTGTGTGTGTGTGTGGGTGCGTGTTTATATATCTATAAACACACACAACACACACACACACACACGCGCGCGAACGCACGCACGCACGCACACATACATATCTATCTATATAAAGATATAGATAGAGTGTATTATGTATGTAGTTGTATTCTGCTATTCTTATATTATGAAAAATGTTCCCCCTTTTTCCATCATATATTCTAATTCTCATTAAACTGACTTTTTCTTTTTTTCCTTATTATCGTTATTTTTACTATCACTAGGATAATCAATATCTTTACTTGTATTACTTATAATATAATTTTGATATTTATTTTATTGTTTTGTTATAATCATTGTCATTCAATGATTCAATTCAAGGTTTTTTTATCTTTACCGTGTATCACTATCATTATGCCATCATCATTATCACCATGAGCATTAGAAGTAACTGTCGTAGCAATATTTTTTCATTGCCATCATTATCATTAATATCATTATTGGCGATCACCCTAGCGCAGTGGTAAAGCAGGGGTTTCAAAGAAAACGGATTTGAGTGGCGTTCACAGGTGGGTTTAAAAGAGTTCCAAGAGTCTAATATTCTCGACCTCCCAATTTAAAGCCCTTTGAAAAAAACAGTGTTTTAGCTATCACGAGGAATTTTCTAACGTAAAACTGACACAGTTATTATTGCTGAAATTTTTCATTATCAAGTTATTATTGTTATTGACATTATTATTTTAAATATCATCATAATTCATATTACTATTATTATTATAAATGATTAGTATAACCACAACAACAACATAATAATAATAATAATGATAATAATAATAATAATAATAATAAAAAATAATAATAATAATAAAATAATAAATAATAAATAATGATAATAATATGATAGTAATAATGATAATAATAATGATAATAATAAATAAATTAAAAAAAATAATAATAATAATAATAATAATAAATAATAATAATAATTATCATTATTATTATTATTATTATTATTATCATTATCATAATCATAATTATATTATTATTATTATAATCATCATCATTATTATTATTATTATTTATTTTTATTATTATTATTATTATTATTATTATATTATTATTATTATTAATTATTATTATTTTTATTATGATGATGATGATGATGATGATGATTATTATTGTTATAATGATGACGATAATGGAAGTAATAATAAGAGTATTAGCATATTTTTAGCAATAATAATAAAATAATGATAATAATAATAATGATAATAATATGATAATAACAATAAGAAGAATAAATAGTATGATAGTAATACTATTAATGATGATGATAATAATAAGTAACAATGATGATAACTGCAACAATAATGAAAATAATGAAATAATAAGATTAAAGATAATGACAATAAAAATAATAATTATAATTATAATAATGATAATGATAAAATAATAGTAATACGATAATAAAAATAGTAATAAAAGTAAGATGGAAATAATGGTAATAGTAATGATAATGGTAACATATTGATAATGATGATATTAATAGAAATAACAATGATAGATAATAATAATGATAAAAAATAAAAATAGTAATAATAATAATAATAATATTAACAACAACAAAACAACAACAACAACCACAACAACAACAACAATAATAATAATAACACCGATAATAATAATAATAATGATGATGATGACGTGATGATGGTAGTCATAGTAATAATAAAAATGATAATGACGATCATGATAATGATATAGTGAGATAATGAGAGTAACAATAGATATAATATTAGTGATAGTAATTACAAAATAATGAAAACATAATGAAAATAGATAAAGATAATAATAATAATGGCAATGAAATAATACTAATGATACAAATAATAATAACAAAAATAATAATAATTATTAAAATGGTAGTAATGATAATGATAATAATAATAATATTGATAATAGTATTAAATTTGTTAATGACCAAAGAAAAATAACAAAGATGAACATAAAACCGAAGTAATAAAACTAGTGAAGCAACATATCATCCTAACTGGAATTATAGACCATAGAACATCAATTGCTAGCTTGCCTTCTCCTGATTAAACCCGGGTCCATGTTCGTTAGGTGATGACCCCCTTTAACACAAGACTAGCCAACTAATGACGGTTACGAATGGACAAATCTTCGGCTTAATTTAGCTCGACGTTTGATGATTGGCGCGATCGCCTCTGTCTTGAGGGAAACCGACAGGGGATGGGCAATTGGTATTCTTGAAGGGACCAGAAAAGTTGATGAATTTGTGTGCGTAATGGGCCCAAGTAGTTCCAAACGCGTTTTAATGCGTAAAGAATGGGGTTGTGTAGGCAGTAATGGGACGTGTAAACGCGCATAGATTAGGGAGCCCTGAGTAGTGCATGGGGGTAGGGAAGGGTAAAAGGGGGCGGAGAGTAGAGGAGGGGAGGGAGGGATGGGAAGGGGGGAATTGGGGTTTCAGGTAAAGGGGGGAGGGCAGAGGAGGGGGAAGGAGCAGGGGAGGGGGAATGGGGTGGGAGACGGATGGGAAAAGGGGGGGGAAGAAGAGGGGATGAGGACAAGGGAGGGGGGGGGGGAGGGAATTAAAGGCGGGGTGCAGGTTGATAAGGGGGTTTACAAATAGGGCCTGTGTATAGTTTATAATCGGGGTGGAATAGGGGAAGAAGGTGTAATGGTTTTATTTTTTAACACACAAAAAACACTCACATAAATACATACATACAAAAACACACACAAACACAACATAATATATATAATATATATATATTATATAATAATAATTAATATAATTTTAGAGATAGATAGATAGATAGATAGATAGATAGGGAAAATGATAGATAAATGAATAGATTATGTATATATATGTATAAATATATAAAATATAATATTATAGATATAATATATATATTATAATATATATACAAAACCAAAATAAATTTGGAGATATGATGGGCAATAATGAGAAATAAGATGACAATAAACATAAAACAAAAGTAAAATATATAAAAAAGATAAAACAAGAGGCAACAACAAAAAACACACAAAGTAAAAACAGCTTTTAAAACACATAAAAAAAAAAAAAACATTCATCCGCTCCTCCCCCCACACCACTCACCCACATACATACACGAAAGAGAGAAGGAGAGAGAGAGAAGAGAAGAGAGAGAGAGAGAGGAAGAGAGAGGAGAGAGAGGAGAGGAGGAGAGAGAAGAAGGGGGAGAGAGAAAAGAGAGAGAGACAAGAGACAGAGAGTGAGAGGAGAGGACCGGAGAGGAGAGAGGGGAGAGAGAGAAGAGGGGAGGAGAGGAGAGAGAGGGGAGAAGGGGAGAGAGAGAGAGAAAAGGAGAGAGAGAGACCGAGAGAGGAGAGAGACGAAGAGAGAAGGAGAGAGAGAGAAAAGAAAGAAGAGGATAGAAGAGACAAAGTAAAAACAGAGAAACAGAATCGAAAAAAAGAAGAAGAAAGAAGTTGATAACGGAAAGAAGGGAGGACCAGAACTGATAACTTTAAGGGGAAAACCACGAAGGCAAGGGTCCAGCAATCACAGACGGTCCAGAGCGAAAAGCGAAGGCGTAGGGCTAGGTAGCTAATGAGATGCTGTCTTAAGAGCAGGGGGTGAGAAACAGATAGGGGGCGAGCTGGGGGGGGGGGAGAAAGTGGTGGAGGTGGTTGGGGGAGAAAGTGGTGGAGATGGGGGGGAGGGAAAATGGTGGAGGTGGTGGGGGAGAAAGTGGTGGAGGTGGGGGGGGAGAAGTGGTGGAGGGGGGGGGGAGGGTGGAGGGGTTGGGGAGAAAGGGTGGAGGGTGTTGGGGAGAAAGTGGGAGGTGGGGGGGGGGGAGAAAGTGGGGGAGGTGGTGGGGGAGAAAGTGGAGGTGGAGGAGGGGTGGGGAAAAGGGAGAGAGGAAAGGGAGTGAGGGAGGAAGTGGAACAGGTTTATGTGATGGGGGGAGGAAGTGGAATAGACGGTGGTGGAAAATGCGGAGGAAAGGGGGGGGGAGTGAGGTGCAGTAAGGAGGAATAAAAGAAAAATGAAGAAAGCAGAGTGAAGAAGGAGGAGGCGGAGGTGGAGAGGAGAACCAGAGGAAGATGAAGGCGGAATAAATGTGGAGATGGTGGTGGAGGAGAAGGAGATGGAAGGAGGAGAAAGGGAGAAGGGGAAAAATTTAAAAAGAAAGAGGAAGAGGAGGAGAAGAGAGGTGTGAAAATTGGGAGATGAATAAGGGCAAAGATGAGAAAAGGGAAGGGGGAAAAAGGTAAATGGAATGTGGAAAAAGAGGATAAGGGGAAAGGAAAAAAGAAGAAGAGAAGGAGAGGAAGCAAGGAAAGGGCGAGGAGAATGGGGGAAAAAGAAAAAGGGGGGGCAGGAAAGAAGGGGGGAGGAAAAAAAAAAAAAGAAAAAAAAAAAAAAAAGGAAAAAAAAATTAAAAAAAGAAAAATAAAAAGAAAAAAAAAAAATAAAAATAAAAAAAAAAAAAAGGAAATTTAAAAAATTTAAAAAAAAATTAACGAAAAAGAGGGAAAAAAAATTGAAAAAGGAAACAAAGAGAATAGAAAAGGAGGAAAAGAATGAAAGACAAAGAAGAGGAGTGGAAGGGGAAAAAAGCTTTTTAAAAAAAATGAAAAAAGGGAGGGGGGGGGGGGAAAAGCCTCTCAAAATAGAGGGAAAAATGGAGCCAATCTGCCCATATATTTTTCTATACCTTTTAAAACCTTTTCCATCTATTTTTTTTTTATTTTTCCCTATCTTTTTTAATCATTTTTTATCATCTTCTTCCATCTATCTATCACTACTTATTTTTTTTAATTTATTATTTTTAATCAAATTATTATTATTATTATTTTTAATTATATAAAAAAAAAAAAATATATATTTATATAATTATATATATTTATATTATATATGATAAATAATATCTATTAAATAAATTTTATTAAAAAACCCTTTTTTATTATTATTACTATATTTTTATTTAATATTAAAATTAATTTTTTTTAATTATGTTTTAAAATTATATTAATATAACCAACATACTACATATTATATTTTAAATATATTATAATATTATATATATATATTATATATATATTTATCTACATCATATTTTAAAATTTTAAATATATTTATATATTTAATATTATATATATATTTTTATATTTATATAGATGTGTGTGTTTTCTGGCTGTGTGGTGGTGTGTGTGTTGTGTGTGTGGGGTTTTGGGTGTGTGTGTGTTTTTCTTCTATGTATGTATGTTGTTTTTGTATCTCTCTCTTTTCCCTTTCTCTTCTCCCTCTCTCTCTCTCTCTCATATTATATTATTTTAATATATATATTATATAAATATAATATATAATACATACATAATACACCCGCAATACCAACACATGTTTTTTGTCATGTGTGTCGTTTTGTTTGGGGCGTATTTGTGTGGTGTAAATACACACACACACACGCAACACACCATAAGAACATAGATGAGAGGGGAGAGTTTTATCATATAAAAATAAAAAAATAAATAAATAAATTTTTATAATTATATTATATTATTTATAATATATAAAATTTAAATTTTTAGTATATATTTTATATTATTTATATAATATATTTATTTTTTTAACATATATATTATTAATTTATTATTATTTTATTATATTTAATTTAATTTTTTCCCCTTTATTAATTTTATATTTTTTATTTTTTTATTTTAATATTTTTTTTTATATTAAAATTAAAATTTTTTTAAAATTTCCCCTTTATACACACCACCCACCCCCACCCCCCCCACCCCAACACCCACTTTTATTATTATTTTATATTTAAAATTTTATATTTTTCTAATTTTTATAATATTTAAAATTTTTTAATATATTAATTATTATTTTATTTGCGTTGTTTTGTTGTGTGTGTGTGTGTGGTGTTGCGTGGTTGTGTGTGTGGTGTGTTTTTTGGTGCGTGTGGGTGTTGTGTGTGTGTTGGTGTTGGTGTGTGGGGTTGTGTGGTGTGTGTGTGTATGGTGTGTGTGTGTGGTGTGTGGTGGTGTGTGTTTTTTAAGTTTAAATAAAAAAATGCTTGATTTTCATAAAAAGGTGCTTTTAAAATAAAATTTTTAAAAAACTAATTTTTTTTTTTAAAATTCTTTTTAAATTTGTTATCCAAGAGCAATAAGTTTTTTTAAAAACACGAAAAAAAAATTTTTTAAAGTTTTTTCCCTCTGTTTATTGATAAAGAAATGAATGAAAACCCCTTTTTATTTATATTTTCTTTTTTTTTCGTCGTATTAGGATGGTAAAAAAAGCAAGAGTTTTTTTATTGTACTTTTTTATTTATTTTGTTTTATTTATTTTTTTTTTATTTATCTATTTTTTTATTTTTAGGAAAAATGAAGGGCGATTTTTTCCTATCCATCCTCTTTGAATACCCCGGCTGGGGTTAATAAAACTTTAAAATGTCACTTTTTTTTCCCCTTTTTTTCTTCCCCCTCTCTTCCTCCCCGTTTTTTTTTTGTCGGCTAAAATCCCGCCTTCCCTTCACGTGTTCAAAGTGCTTAATGAATGTGAAAACCTTCCCGGAAAATATTTTTGTTATTGTTTTTTTTTCTCTCTTCTTTTAAGGGTTTTTGTC
>NW_023659449.1:20000-21334 GCF_015228065.2 Penaeus monodon
CAAAAGACTTACGTATCGATCGTCGGCAGTGAGCACGATTGGCAAGAAAACTTCAGTGGTGGCTAAAGATCTATTTGATTCTCAATCCTTCTTTTCCTCGAGAGTTGGTAATTTTTCTTCCTTTTTCTCCTTTTTATTATTCTTTCGTTTTGTATGTTTGTTCTGTATACGAGTAAAGTTGTTGGTCTATTTATCTGTTTATTTATTTACCGGCTTATCTACTTACATATATATCTATCAATTCGTTTATCTATTTATCAGCTTTCTTATATACTTATTTATTCATTTATCTACTTACCTGCTTACCTATAAATTTATCTATTTAGTTATCTACTTTTCTATATAATTATTTATCAATTTATCGACTTGTTTACTTTCCTATATATTTTTTATTCATTTATATTCTTATCTACTTTCCTATATATTTATTTATTAATTTATCTTATAACCTACTTTCCTATATAATTATCTATTAATTTATCTACTTCTCTACATTTCTATATACTTATTTATTCATTTATCTACTTTATCATATAATCATTTATTCATTGATCTACTTTATTATATAATCATTTATTCATTTATCTACTTATCAACTTTCTCATATATTTATTTATGCATTTATTTTTATTGTTGTAATCTTCAGGTGGATATTTTGAATAATACACGTGACTTGCAATCAATCATATGCGCATGACAGTAATTTCGAAGACGGTCATTACCTAATTTGTGAAGAAAACGAAAAGAATAATGACAAAGATGATAAAGAAGAAGAAGAGGAGGACGGGGATTGAAAGACTAAAAAGGAGAGACAAAGACGGATGAAAGAACGAAAGAATCGAGAAGAAAAATAAGTACAAGTAGATGACGATTAAAAGAGAGAGAGAGAGAGAGAGAGAGAGAGAGAGAGAGAGAGAGAGAGAGAGAGAGAGAGAGAGAGAGAGAGAGAGAGAGAGAGAGAGAGGGAGAGAGAGAGAGAGAGGGAGAGAGAGAGAGAGAGAGAGAGAGAGAGAGAGTATGAGAGAGAAAAAAAAGAGAGAAAGAGAGAAACGGGAATGAAAGAAGGAAGAAAAAAAGTAATAAGAATGAAGAGAAACCAACGAAAGAAAGGAAAAAAAAAAAGAAAATCAGCCACAGATTTCTCTCCTCGAATTACCTTGCAAAATAACACGAAAATCGACTTGCAACCCACGCATCACGGGAGAGATGAGAGCGACTTGAGAACCGCGTAGAATTTATTAGCCAATAATTCTCAAAACCCACCGTCATCCCTCAATCCCCTCCCCCCTTACCCAGGCCTTCGTACCTCCCTCCTCCCTGCCCCCCCCCTCACC
>NW_023659450.1:0-17500 GCF_015228065.2 Penaeus monodon
ATCTTTATTTTGTCATAAACAATTATATATACAAAAAATATACATATTATTATATAAATTTTATATATATTTTTTTTTTTTTTTGGGGTGTTGGGTGTGTGTGTGTTTGGTGTGGGTTTTGCGGCGTGCATAAGTGTATTCACACACACAAACACAAATTTACACACACTTTATCTATAAATTTACATTTATGTACAGAGACATAGGGCACACAAACAACACACACACACACACACAAACCACACACACACACACACAACACCCACACAACACACACACACACACACACACACCCCACACACACACACACACAAAAACACACACACAAAACAACACAAAAAACAAAACAAAACAAATTTAAAAAAAAAAAAATATTTTATAATATTTTTTTCTATAATAGATATATATATATATATATATATATATATATATAATAATTTTATATAATTATATACGTACATATATATATATATATATATATATTATATATATATATAATATAGTAATATATTATATTAATATATATTATATATATAAAATATATATATAAAATATATATATAATATATATATTAAATATATTATATATGTATGTATATGCTAATGCAGAAAGATATAGATAAGATTGCTTAGATTATCTATATAATTAGATATATAGATATATATATATACTAGATACTATATTACACAATATTTACATATAGGTGTATAATAGATAGATATAAATAATATATATATAATATATTATAGATAATTATATCTATATGTTATATATGAGAATATACATCAATATAGTTATGGATGCACACAATGACGCACATTAGATATATATATAATATAGATACTAAATGCTATATATATATATATTATGAGATAGAGAGAGGGTTATTAACATATATATTATATGGATATAATTTATATATATATGTCTGGGGGTATATGTAAAGAAGCTCTCACCACACACACAGAACACCACACACACACACACAACACACACACACACAGAGGAGATTATATATATAGTAGACGAGATATAGAGATAGATATATATAATATATATAATATAGGTAGATAGATATTAGACTATAAGACTATATATAGATAGATAGATATAAGATATATATATATATACATATAGATATAGAGACGAGAGATATTATAGTGTAGTAAGAGTTATATATATGCATATATATCTACATTCAGATTATTATATATATATAATATAGTATTGGATATATTATATATATATAGATATTATTAGATATAGAGAGAGAGAGGAGAGAGAGAGAGGAGGAGAGAGAGAGCAAGACGGAGAGGACGAGAGAGAGAGAGAGAGAAAATTCTGTATGCATATATATTATATATCTTATAATATATATATATTATTAAGATCGTATGTGTTGTGGTGTGTGTGTGGGTCGTGTGTGTGTGTGGTGTGTGTGGGGGGGTTACATATATATACCCATATGAAGGCATTTCTGTAGATAGAGATATAAAGCAAAATGTAAATATATAGTATAGATGATTAGAGAATATATAGATAGATATATATATAATATAGGATATATATGAGTATATATCTATATAAATAAAAATAAGATCGATATATCTAATATAGATAGATAGATAGATATGATAGATAGAGAAAATAAAAAAATACTAGTATATAGACATTACACATAGGCATCTTTATAATATACATACATAGATACACCTATCTATATATTTATCGCTAAAACAAAAATATATATAATATATATAATATATATATATATGATAAGATATATATATATATATAGATATATATATATATCTGTCAATATATATAATAATGAAACTAAATATAGCTATCTATATTAGATGATAAATATATAATATCGTTATAGATATAGATATATATAAGATATCTATATATATATTATAAATAGTATATATATTCATAATCCACAAACCAACACAAAACATAGAGACACCTACACTTAGACATACAATACATCACCCACAACACCTGTAGCACACACACACACAACACAAAAACACAAACACACCACACTACAACACACACCCAACACCACACACACCACAACAAAACACACACCACCACACACAACATTAATATCTAATATATAAACATATATATAGTCGTGTGTGTGTGTGTTGGGTGTGTGTGTGTGTGTGTGTGCTGTGTATGTGGTGTGTTTGTGTGTGGTTGTGTGTGTGTGTGGCGGGCTCTAAGCATGTGTGCTGTGTATGTATGTATGTCTATGTGTATGTGTCTCTATGTTTGGGTTGTTGTGTATATCTGAATAATATAATATTAATAAACTATATATATAAATATCTTATATATATATATATATATAACGATATAATATATCGATATATAGATGATATTGTATATATATATATATATAATATAGAAATATAAAATTATCGATATATATGTATATGTAGATAATCTAGATATATATCCTATAATATATATATAGATATTCTATATAATACATATATATATAATTGTATAATGCAGTATTTATTTTGTGTGGGAGTGTGTGGTGTTGTGTGTGGTGTGTGTGTGTGTGTGTGTGTGTGTGTGTGTTGGGTATGTGGTTGTGTATTCAATATATAGTACCTAGTATACTCTCTATCTAGATATATATATATAGATATATATTATCTTCATACACACGCATACACACCACACACACACACAACACACACCACCCACACACCCACACATACACACACACACACAACTACCCCCACCACAACCACACACACACACACCCACCCACCCACACACACACCACAACACACACACACTACACACTCACACACAGACACACAAACACACGCACACACAGCAAAACACACACAAACACACACACATTATATATATCTAATATAATATTATTATAATATATATATAGATAGATAGATAGATAAGATAGATAGATATATAAATATAAAAGATCTCTGTTATATGTATTATATATATATATACTATATAGATAGATATAATATATATCTTTATATATATACGAGATATATATATATAAACACACACACACACAAAAACACACAACAACATACTCACATATATATGTGAGATAATATAGAGATTTAATAGAGATATATATAAGATAATTAAAATATATATATAGATCCATTCAGAATCACACACAAACACACACACACACCACACACAAACACCACAAACACACAAACACCACCCACACACACACCACACACCACACTAGTTTACATACTATATATATATATATAAATATATATATATAATATATATATAGATATATATATATTCTATAGATTGTATATATATATACAACATGTGTATTGTCTATATAATAATATATATATATTATATATATGACTTATATAAACGTATATATATAGAAAATTATATATAATATATATATATCTATATATAGATAGATAATGTATATATTATGATATTATCATGCATGTATTCACTTCATGCTATCACTCTCTGCACTCTCTCTATTTGTATATATATATCTATATATATATATATATATAACTATATATATATATATATATATATATATATAGATATACACCACACACCACCACACACACACACAACCACACACACATAACAAAGACAGATACACACACGACACACCATACACAATAGAAATTACACACACACAAACCACACACATAAACTAAAGGACATATACACAAATACAAGAGAAACCACACACACATTCTATATAAAGTGTGGTGTATGTGTGCGTGTTTGTGTAATGGTGTGTGTGTAAGATAAATAATTAGATATATATATATAGTATATATATAGATATATTAGATTCATTATATATAATATTATATAGAATATATTATATAATATATATATATATACAACCACAAACATATACATTAAATATATAGAATATTAATATATTATAAGTATATATATATTATATATATATGTATAGTATATATATATATATATGTCTTTGGAAGCAAGACAAGAACACGTCGAGTGGTTTCTCTCTTAGCCTTACTCCTAGAATATGATCACTTACCAATCTCCATAAACACCAACCCCCCCTGATATCTAACCCCCCCCTTTACCTTCACCTCCCCAGTCAAAACTCTTTTGCCATCCTAAATCCAGACACTCAAATCTTACTACATGATACCACATCACCACCCAGCCCAACACCTCAACACTCGCTGTCAGCACAACCCGATAACAGACAGAACAAACGTTCCACCCCTTTCCCTACCACACAATCACCTCCACTTTTCCTTGCACCATGATTGAGACACCAGTCCTCTCTTCCCCCCTCACAAGAAATCCTTTTCCCCCAAAACTCCCCAACCAACTCCTCAGAAGAAACAGTGAAAATATTCAAGATTACCTCATGAAAACTGACACTCAACACTCCAATTACAAACTCCTGCTCCATTCCAGCCACACCAAAATAATGCTGATATCACATCCCTTCTTAACGAGATCACCCCTACACACAAGCCTCCTCCACAGTCCCAACACAGCCATCCCCCCCGCCCCCAACCCCGCCACATTAACCCTCCCACCATCCCCTCTATACTTCCACTCCCTCCGGGGATACACACGTGAATCCCTTAGTCACAAGTATCCCATTCCTCAGGACCCTCCATCCTCCTACTACCCCTCCTAGTAGAAACAACCAAACGCCAACACCTTCCAAATCTAGGACCTCTAAATCCTTTTTCCCACCTCTAGCGTCTTCCCCTCAAAATCTCCAAACACGTATAACAATCTATATCAGTAAAGTAACAACTATCCTTAATTGGAATATTCGCGGTTCCGCTCCCACGACCGACCTTCGTCATACCTTTTCCTTTAGAATCATCTATTGTATGCTTCAAGAGACCTTTCTTACACACCCTCCAATACCACTACCCAAATTATAATTGGGTCTCTTCCCCACATTCATTATGGTCTCATCCATACTTATCAATCAGAAAAACCTTATGTCACACCTCCCTTTCAAACCAATGTCCCTTGCACAAGTTATCCGTATCTTCCTTCCATGTTGTAATCACAGTGATTTCAGTCTACTTCTCCCCTTCCATCCCATTGACTTTATGTGCTTTTGAAAATCTAAAAAAAATTTTTTTTTTTTTTTCCCAACTTCAACACCTTACCCATAGTAGGTGACTTTAACTGCCGCCACACTCATGGGGTGATTCTATTCACAAACAAATCCGAGCGCCGATCTCTAGAGGCGCTTTCTCTCCACAGCTGACCTTATATTCTAAATTCAGATCGACCCACACACTGGGATAAATGCACGCATCTTTTTCATGCATTTGACCCTTCTATGCTCCCCTTATATTCATTAGATTTACACTCGTCAGTTTTAGACCATTTCCCTATAGCTACCACTTTCCAGTTTCCTTCTATACTTCCATAAGATACCACTTCACTAACTCCCACGCTGTGCTTTGATAGAGCCGAACTGGAATACTTTCACTCACTCTCTGCTTATCATAACCCTCCTATCTCCACTCACCGCCATTTCAGAAATGATTACAGTTGTCACAAATAAATTCTTAAGAGCTGCACATACCGCTACCCTGAACCTCAAGACCATATACTCCAAATGTGTTCCATGGTGCGAATTCTGATTGCATAAAGCACTTGCTTAAAACGTGCAGCCTGGAAACAGTTACCGCTACAAGAGAGGTACTCCAAATCAAACTATCAGCCCTTATCTTCCTGTTAGAAGAGCACTGCCTATCTCCGTCGTACAATCCGGAAATAGTAAACAAATAGCGGGGGGGATGGCGAAATTGTGTTCATCAATTTACATCCTAGATCTATCTCAAATGTTTGGCGCCGAATTAATAAACTAATTAGCGCAAACATCCCCCATCCTGCCCTGTCAGCCAATTCGAAATACCATCATTATGATCCTCTCCAAGTCGCAATGAACTGGTGGTGATTATTTCAGCCAGGCAGAATAGTGGTTCTCACCTTTCTCCACACTTCTCTTCTATTAAGACCACCAGAGAACGTACCCCCATACCTTCACCCCCATCTCGATGAGTCCTATAAGCACCATTTCTTCCTCTGAACTCATTACTGCCCTACAATAGTGGCCGGAACACTCATGAGAGGCCTGACGGGATTCAATACCGTATGCTCCGGCAAATCCCATCTTCCTCCTTATCCCTTCCTATTAAAAAATTTACAAACCACATTTGGACACTCAGGAAAGTTCCCTTCAATTGGCGAGAAGCTCTATCCTTCCTTCCTGAACCCAAGAAATCGGGTACCTTTCCTCAAAGACTATCGCCCCATCGCATAACTAGCTGCTTGCAAACATTAGAGCGAATGGTGAACTTCCGCTTAATGTGGTATCTTGAATCTCACAAGTCTTCTCTCTCCTGTCCAATTCTGTGTGTGTTTGGTGTGTGTGTGTGTGTGTGGTGTGTGTGTCGTGGAGAATGAGAAGGTGTGTGTGTGGGTGTGGTGGGGGGGGGGTGGGGGTTGTTGTGTGTGTTGTCGTGGCAGTGTGTGTGTGTGTACAATATAAAAACAACACCCATACACGCACACACATACACACAAAACACACACCCACACCTCCCCCCACACCCACATACATACACACAAAACCACACAAACACACACCACACACAACACACACCCACACACACCACACACACACACCACACACACACACCAAACACACACACACACACACACACACACACACCACACACACACACACATAATATATATAGAAAGCGTAGATAGATAGATAGATATGTAGATTATAGATATCGATTAGTAACCGATTATATATATTATGGGTATAAGATAATAATAATAGATATTTATATAATATATATATGGGTGTGTGTATATATATATAGATACCTATATATATATATATATATATAGAATAATATATATAAGAGTAGTTATGTGAAATATATAAATATATATATAGATTAGGTGAATTATATGAAGATTGTATATAAAAATAGTCAGATATATAATAGAATTAGAGAATATATAATAGAGTAAAATATACTCTATATACATGAGTATATATATAGAAATATATATATTATCTATTTATAAGAAATATATATATATATATAGAGATATATATAATATAAAGCTAGTTCTAATATACTATAGTATATATATAAAAAAAATATATATATAGATATATAATATATATATATAATTCAATATATATATAATGTATATTATACAATATCATGGTGTGGGTGTATATATATATATAATATATCTTATATATATATATATATATATATATATAAGTATATAGAGGTGGGCAGATAGAGATAGAGAGATATAAATATATATAGATAGATAGATATAATAGAGATAGATACGATAATATAGAAGGTGGGTGTGGGAGAGAGAGAGAGAGATAGATATAGATAAGTATATATAGAGAGAGATATAGTATAAGCTATATGTAGAGATATAAATAGAGGGCTATAAAGATGAGAGGTAATAGAGAGAGCTACCGATATATGGTGTGTAGTATAGAGGAAGATCGAGAAGATAGAGATAGAGTAGAGAGAAAAAGATATGCTATAGATAGATATATATGATAACTATAGCAGATATATATAAGAGTAGAATATATATAGAATATTTAGATAAATATCATATATTCTATATAGAGAGAGACACATAGATATCTATAGATAGAGATATTATATATGCTATATATAGGAGATATATATATATTAGATTAATAGAATATATATATAATATAGATGTGCTGGTGTGTGTATATATACTAGATATATAATATTATAGATATATTAGATATATAGATATATATAGATATATATATACATATAATATATATGTGTGTGTGTATATATAATATATATATATGATATATAGATATCTATATAGATATATAATAGAATAGGTAGTAATATAATAATAATTTCTATAATAGATATATGTAACATCTAGATGATACTCTCTAGTTTTATCGAGATACGATAGATATAGAAATATCTATTATATTATAGATGATATATGATAATAGAGATTTAAATAGAGATAATATGAGAAGATATTATACTTGGAGACAGATTATATAGTACATACACTTCTAGATATATTAGTAACAGGTATATATATATTAGGGGAGTGAGTAATAGAGGAGAGAGATATGATAGAGAGAGATACGAGAAGAGAGGAGAGAGAAGAGAGAGATATGACCACACAAACACACACACTAGAACAGAGAGAGATCGAGAGGAGAGTATATAGAGGGAGAGAGAGAGGAGATAGATGAGAGAGAAGATAGAGATAGATAGAAGAAAGAAGAGAGAGAGAGAGAGATAGATGATATAGAGATAAAGATATAGATAAATAGAGAGAGAAATAGAGAGACGAGAAAAGAGAAGAGGATAGATAGAGAGAGAGAGAGAGTATAGAGAGGAGAGAGAGATATGGATAGAGATGCTAGAGGGATAGATAGATCATAAGAGAGATAGATTAGAGATAGAGATAAGACATGACAGATAGGAGGATATAGGATACATAGGAGAGAGAGAGAGATAATAATATATAGATATTTTATACACACGTACAAAGATTATACATGGAGACATATATACAATAAATATATATATATATATAGATATTTCTATATATATATATAGTATATATACTTATATATCTATTTATATATAATAATATAAAAGAATTATATGTCATTATATATATAATATTATAATCAAATACGATATATATCATATATATATAAGTATATATATAATATAATATATATATTATATATAATATATACAATATATACATATTATGATATATATATATATAATATATATATATATATACATTATACATTAACCTATATAATATATTTATAATATACATAATGTATATATATAATATATATGATATGTTTTATAATAATATATATGTCATAATATATATGAGATATAGATAGTAAGAGATAGAGATATATATACGATTAAGATACGATATAGAGAGAGATATTAGGGTATATAGATTATAGATATATACTAGAGATGATAGCGTATATGATGATATAGATAGTATAAATGATGATGAGATATGAACGGACAGTAGATATATAGCAAGATAGAAATATGTAGAGATTAATATAGGTAGGATGAAGATAGCGGGATATGTATTAGCATGCGAGGTAATAGTAATTATGTACAATTATAATGGATATAATACATATAGATAACAATAGGTATGATAATATATTGTATATCGTATATATAGATGAAATATAGAGGATAGAGATATATATATATTTAGATATATATATCTAGATATAATAGATATATAATATTGATATATATGGAGATGTAGATTATAGATTAGATATAGATGATATAAATACAAGAATTATAGATATGAGAGGGATCTTGTCGAGTAGATGAAATATTATATATATATACATGAGGTAAGATATATAGATATATATATACTTTAGAATGTAGTAGATGAGATGCTACATAGTACATACGAGAGATAAAGATTATAGTTAGGGTATCTATTAGAGATAAGAGAGATGATATAGAGATCGATATAGGAATTGGGATATATATTAATATAGATATAGATATCGTATATAATACTATATAGTATAGATCTAATCTATTATACGGAGGATAGATAGAGAAATAGTCATATATAATATACGATATAGATATAGATCTATATATATATATATATCTATGAGAAGAGATATATATATATAGTATATATATTAACGACCTTATATAGATACATTATATCATAGTGAAGATATATATATGTCTACGAATTATAGATATATGATAGAGAGAGACTAATAATTTAGTCATGCTAGTAAGATATAGATATAAGTATCTAATAGATAATAGAGTATAATATATTATTAATATAGCAAGCTAGCTAGAGCTATATAATATATAAGAGGAAGATATATAGATATAGAGAGATCTATATATAAGGATAAGAGAGAGAGTAAATATTATATATAGATAATTAGATATATATAGAAGATATCGAGAAGCACCGAAGATAGATATAGAGTAGATATAGAAATAAAATATATATATAGACTATATAGATATACTAGTATAATAGATATAACATAGATATGTAAAGATATATATGGATATATAGAAGATATTTATATAATATAAATATAATATATAGTAAGGATATATATATATAATACACTATATATAATTAATATAGTATATAATATACCAAATAATAATTACAATATATATAATCATATATTATAATATATAATATATATATAATATACATAAATAATATTTATATAATGATGTATTAAGAATGTCTATATATTATATAAGATATATATTAGATATAAAACAGAGTATAGAGATCGATATATATAGGAGATATAAAAGAACAAGATATAGATAGATTAGGGATAGAAGAGATATATAATAATAATATACATTCGATTAGATACAAGAGATATAAGTATATAGAATATAGTATAATATATAGTAGAGATGAAATATAGATGTGAGAATATAGAGATAAGGAGTAGATAGAAAGATATAGTGAAGTTATATTATAATATATCTTAGATATGTATATATATATAATTGATGTAGAGATAGATATATAGAAATATAATTAGATATAGCATAGAGATAGAAGACTATATATTATATATTGATATATGAGGTATGAATAGATATAGAATAGAGATATAATAGATAGATAAAGATATTATATATATATTATATTATCTATATATATTATTATATAAATATATATATTATATAGAGATATATATATTATATATATATATATATAATATTATATATATATATAATTATATAGATATGTATATATAGATTATGATATATATTATGAATATAAATATATATATAGATTATATATAATATATAGAGTGATATATATCGAGTGATTATATATTATATATATAATACATATAAATTATTATATATATTATATATATATCTATTATTAATATAAATATATTCTCTAGATATATTATATATATATATATTAGAGTAATATATTAAAAATGTATATATATATGTATGTGTGAGAAATATATATATAATCTATATATATATATATAAACTGTCCATATGGTATATAAGAGATATATAAGAATAGGGTAGGGATATTCATATATATATAAAATATAATATATAGAATCTAATATACATATATTATACAATAACTAGTTATAATCTATGATAATGATATATATAGATTAGATAATCTATATAGATTTCAATATATATATTATATATATATTATATAGATATTTATTATAGATATAAATATATATTATCTATATATATAGATTGTATATATATATCTATATAATAATAATATATATATCTATATATTACATTAATATAATATAATATATGATGTTAGATGTGTGGGGTTGTGGTAATATACTAATATATATAGTAATATAGATATAGAGAGATAGATATGATATAGAGAGAGACCATATATAAGATACATAATATATAGATACATATAAGATATAGATATATGCTATATAGAGAATATAGCAAGATATACATAAATATATAAGTTATATATATATCATATTTATATATATATATTATATATATAGACATATATATAATTATAAGATATATGAAGATATATAAAAGATATAGGTATATATATATATTACATAATGAGATATTATAGAAATATATATTGATATATAGAAATATATATCTATAGATATAGATATATATATATATAGACAGATAATATAGTATATAGAGAGACCACATACACTATTAGTGTATATAGATAGAGCATATATAAGATATATAGATATATATGATATGAGATCGATAGAGAGATATAGTATATATACACCACACACACAGATGATATAGAGGCTTACATATAGATATAGATTAAGTATAGAGAGATATATATATAGAAATATATGATAGGATATAGATATATATATATATGTATATATATATATACTTATATATATATAATAAGTAGAGATAAAAATATATGGGATATAATATATGAAAGATATAGATGAGTAGCATGTAGAGAGATAGAGAGAAAGAGAGAGGATAGATATTGAAAATAGTATCAGAGAGATAGAAGAGATTATAGAGAGATAGAGAGAGACACACACACTACATAGAGAAGGAGAGGAGAGATCAGGAGAGAGAGAGACGATAAAGAGAGAGAGAAGAGAGCTAGGAGACACACCGAAGAGGAGAGGAGAGAGAGCGAGAGAGAGAGAGATGAGAGAATAATAGAGGAGAGAATACAACACACCACACTATAGTATATATATATATATATAGATATAGATGAGATAGAGAGATAGATAGATAGAGAGATATATATATATATACGAAGATATATTAGATACACAAACAAACACAAAGACAAGGAGAGGAGAGAAGAGATAGGAGGATAATAGAGAGATAATAGAGATATATATATATAGAGATCAGATAGATACAAGTCAACGAGATATATATAGAGATATACATTAGAGATCTCTATTATATTATATATATAGATATAATATATAGATAGTTATATATAGATTATAGATATAATATAGATGATAAAGGATATACTAGGTAGTATTAAAGATAAATAATATATTCTATAATATAATATAATAATATATAATATATGATATATATTAGAAAATATATTAGATAATATACATAGATATATTATGAGATATATATTATATATATTATAAATATAGTATATGATATTTCAGAGATATGTATAGATGGATTATAATAATTATATTATTATATTAGATAAATATATTTATTATATAGGAATTTTTATCATTACATAGTAGATATATAATAAATGGAAATATAATATCTTTATAATTAAATAAATAAATATATATATATATATAATAGAGTTATATACGATAATAATATAACTAGATTATTATAACACACACCCATATATATTATTATATAAATATCTATTATATGAATATATAAAAATATATAGATAAATAGGTGATATCTATATATATTCTATCATCTATCCATCTATCTAGCTATCTTCTTTCGTATAATATATATGTGGGTGTGTGTGGTGTGTGTGGTGTGTGTGTGTGTGGTGTGTGTGGAGTGTGGGTGTGTGTGTGGTGGGGGTGTGTGGTGGTGAGTGTGTGTGTGTTGTTTGTGTTGTGGTGTATTGTATGTGGGGTGTGGTGTGTGTTGTGTAGTGGTATTTGTTTTCTGTGTGGTTGTTATGGTGGTGTGTGTGGTTCTCGTTTGTTAGTCGATATGTACACACACACACAAAGCACCACACACACACACACAACACACACACACACACACCACACACACACACACACAATATATATACACACACACACCAACACACACACACAAACACACCACAAACACACACCGGAATTGGGAAGGAGAGAGAGATGTGAGATTCAAGATACCACATTAAGCGAAGTTCACCATTCGCTCGAATAGTTTGCACAAGCAGTGTTATAGTGCGATGGGGCGATAGTCTGAGGAAGGTACCCGATTCTTGGGTTTCAGAAGGGGAAGGATAAGATGCTTCTCGCCAATTAGAAGGGAATTCTGATGTCCAAATGTGGTTGTAAATTTTAATGGAAGGATAAGGAGGAAGAGGAGTTGCCGGAGAATACGTAGTGAATACCATCAGGGACTTCATGGTGTTACGCACATGTAGGGCATAATGAGTCAGAGAGAAGCAAATGGGATTGTTGATAGGACTCTCAGAGGAGGGTGAAGGTAAGGGGTACGTCTGGTGGGTCTAATGAAAGAGAAGTGTGGAGTGAAAGTGAGAACCATACTGACCTGGCTGAAATAATCACCCAGGTCAAGCGACTTGGAGAGGATCAGAAATGAGGGTATTTCGCATATGGAGGACAGGGAGGTGGGGGGGATGTTTGCCTACGAGTTATGAATTCTGCGCCAAACATTGAGATAGATATAGAGGGATGTAATTGATGAAAAACACAATTCGACAGATATTGTTTCACTATTCCGGATTGTACGCGGAGATAGGCAGATGCTATTATGAAAGGAGATAAGGGCATGATAGTTGATTTTGGAGTGACCTCTCTGTAGCGGGCAAAATGTTCCAGTGGCACTTTAAGCGAAGTGCTTAGTGCAATAAGAATTCCACAATGTAAAAATTTGGAGGTGATAGGTCTTGAGGTCAGGATAGCTGTATGTGCAGCTCTAAGACTTTATTGTGAAATACTGTATCAATTTCTGAAAATGGAGGTGAGGGAGGAGGGAGGGGGTTATGAATAGCAGAGAAGTGATAGTGAAAGTAGCAGTCGGCCTATCAAAGCACCAGCGTGGGAGGGAGGTAGGAAGTGGTTACGTATGTAAGAGGAGAAAGGAGAACTGGTAAAAGTGGTCGATATAGGGAAAGGGTCTAAAAATCTGAAAAGTGGAATCTAAATGAGAGAAGGGGAGCATAGAGATAGGTCAATGCATGAAAAAGATTGCTGGGCCATGTTAATTCAAAGTGTGTGGGCGATACTGAATTAGAATAGTAAGGTGCTGTGGAGAGAAAGCGCTCTAGAGATCGGCCTCGGAAGTTTGTGTAGAATCACCCCATAGAGGTGGCGGCATTAAAGTCACAACTATGAGGAAAGGTGGTTGAAAGTTGGGAAATTAGATTTTCAAAAGCACAAAGTTCACATGATGGGAAGGGGAGCAAGTTCGGACTGAAATCACTGTGATACAACAATGAAGGAAGATAACGGATAACTGTGCAAAGGGACATTGGTTGAAAGGAGGTGTGACATAGGATGTTTTCTGATTGATAAGTCTGATGGACATTAAAAGGAATGTGGGGAAGAGACAAAAAATGATAAGTGGTGGATTGGTATGGAGGGTGTATAGAAAGGTCTCTTGAAGGCATACAATAGATGATTATAAGAGGAAAGGATATGCCGAAGTCAGGTCGGGGGGAGCGGAACCGCGAATATTCCAATGAAGGATAGTTAGACTTTCTGATATGATTGTAGTACGTGTTGGAGATTTTGAGGGGGAAGAAGCTAGAGGGTTGGGGAAAAGGATGAGAGGTCTGAGATGGGGAGAGGTGTGGGAGTGGTTGTTCTACAGGAGGCGGTATTCGGCGATGAGGGTCGGAGTGAAGGGGATACTTGTGACATAAGGGATTCACGGTGTATCCAGGAGGTAGTGGAAGGGATAGAGGGAATGGTGGGAGGATTTTAATGTGGGCGGGGTTGGGGTGGGGGGGTGGCTTGTGTTGGCGAGGGGTAGGAGGATTGGGTGTAGGGGGTGATATCGTAGAAGGAGGCAGGATATCAGCATTACTTGGTGTGTGGAAAGGAGCAGGAGTTGTATTTGGAGGTGCTTGTCAGTTTACAGAGGTAATTCTTGAATATTTCAATTGTTTCTTCTGAGGGAGTTGGTTGGGGAGTTTTGGGGATAAAGGATTGTCTGTGAGGGGGGGAATAGAGGACTGGTGTTTCAAGCATAGGGCAAAGGAAAGTGGAGGGATTGTGTGGTAGGGGACGAGGGGGGGAACGTTTGTTCGGTCTGTACGGGTTTGTCTGCGAGGAGGAGAGAGTGAAGGTGTGGAGGTTGGAGTGGTGATTGAAATATCTGAGTAGAGATTGGCGTGTTGGATTTAGGATGGCAAAAGAGTTTGAGCTGGGGAAAGGGATAGAGGTAGAAAAGTCTATGAGAAGAGGGGGGGGGGTTAGATAATAGGGGGGGTGGGTTTAGGAGAATTGGTAGACTGTGAGCTATTACTGGAGTAAGGAGTAGAGAGAAACTCGTCGAAGTGCTTATTGTAGGGCTTCACGGGGAATATATATATATATATAAATATACATCTTATATTATAATCTCTATATATTATATAATATACTATATATATATAAAATGGATATTGTTTGTGAGTATGTTAAGCTATATCTTACATATATATATATATATATATATATAATATATATACATAGATGAATATATATAGAGATATATATAATATATATATATATAATATATATACACACACACACCATTACACAAACACACACACATACACACCACTTAATAGAAATGTGGGTGTGGTTCTCTGTGTATGTGTGTAACGTCTTTGTGTATTGTGTTTGTGTGTGTGTTGTGTGTATAAGTCGTTGTGTATGTGTGTGTGTGTAGTGTATCCGTTTCTCTTGTGTATGTGGTGTGTGTGTGTGTGTGTGTGGTGTGGTTGTTGGATATATATAATATAATATATATATATAATATATATAATATATATAATAGTCTATATATATACACCTATATAACAAAGAGAGAGAGTGAGAGACGTCGGAGAGAAGAGAGTGAGATACATGCATGTATATATTATATATAGATATATATATATATACATAACTATAGTATAATATTATATATCTAATTTATATATATATAATTATAGTAAATATATATATAGATAAGAAATATGCTTAGTATCATTATACCGTACATATGAGTGGGGATATATGTATATATATATATAATATATAATATAGAGGATATTATATTAGAGATATATATATACATATACACATGTGTGTATCTATATATAAAGATAGATAATATGAAATATTATGATAGATATATATAAATATTAAACTGTTAATATATATCATTATATATATAAATATGTGTGTGTTGTGTGGGTGTGTGTGGTGTGTGCTGTGTGTGTCGTGTGTGTGTGGGTGCTGAGTGTGCTGGATGGTTGTGTGTGATTCTGAATGTATATAGATACTATATATTATATATACACTATCGATAAGATCTTATATTATAATATAAACATATAATGTGAGTTGTGGTGTGTGTTTGTGGGGTGTGTGTTATATTACATATCTATAGCCTTATAGTATTATGAATAGCATATATAATATATACATATATTATAATTATACTATAATAAGATACATATATATTAGTATATTTAGTAGATCTAGCTATCAATCTATCTATCTATCTACTATATATATATATATAATATATACTATATATAATATATAAATGTGTGTAGTGTTTGTGTGGCTTTGGGTGTGTGCGGTGTGTGTGTGTGGGTGTATTGGTCTGTGTGTGTGGTGTGTGTGTGGGTATTGTGTGTGTGTGTGTACGTGTGTGGTGTGTGTGTGTGTGTGGGTGGGGTGGGGGGTGTGTGTGTGGTGTGTGGTGTGTGGTGGGGTGTGTGTATGTGTGGTGGGTGTGCGGTGTGGGTGTTATGCGATGTGAAGTAAGTGATATAGAAGAGATCAGATAGATACTATATAAGAATAGTCTATGAATAAGACAACACACCACAGACACACACACACACACACACACACACACACACACAATACACACACACACACACACACCACTCACAC